>NC_092335.1:73047142-73356428 GCF_046630445.1 Rutidosis leptorrhynchoides
TATATAAACATGGAAAAGTTCGGGTCACTACAGTACCTACCCGTTAAATAAATTTCGTCCCGAAATTTTAAGCTGTTGAAGGTGTTGACGAATCTTCTGGAAATAGATGCGGGTATTTCTTCTTCATCTGATCTTCACGCTCCCAGGTGAACTCGAGTCCTCTATAAGCATTCCATCGAACCTTAACAATTGGTATCTTGTTTTGCTTAAGTCTTTTAACCTCACGATCCATTATTTCGACGGGTTCTTCGATGAATTGAAGTTTTTCGTTGATTTGGATTTCATCTAACGGAATAGTGAGATCTTCTTTAGCAAAACATTTCTTCAAATTCGAGACGTGGAAAGTGTTATGTACAGCCGCGAGTTGTTGAGGTAACTCCAGTCGGTAAGCTACTGGTCCGACACGATCAATAATCTTGAATGGTCCAATATACCTTGGATTTAATTTCCCTCGTTTACCAAATCGAACAATGCCTTTCCAAGGTGCAACTTTAAGCATGACCATCTCTCCAATTTCAAATTCTATATCTTTTCTTTTAATGTCAGCGTAGCTCTTTTGTCGACTTTGGGTGGTTTTCAACCGTTGTTGAATTTGGATGATCTTCTCGGTAGTTTCTTGTATAATCTCCGGACCCGTAATCTGTCTATCCCCCACTTCACTCTAACAAATCGGAGACCTGCACTTTCTACCATAAAGTGCTTCAAACGGCGCCATCTCAATGCTTGAATGGTAGCTGTTGTTGTAGGAAAATTCTGCTAACGGTAGATGTCGATCCCAACTGTTTCCGAAATCAATAACACATGCTCGTAGCATGTCTTCAAGCGTTTGTATCGTCCTTTCGCTCTGCCCATCAGTTTATGGATGATAGGCAGTACTCATGTCTAGACGAGTTCCTAATGCTTGCTGTAATGTCTGCCAGAATCTTGAAATAAATCTGCCATCCCTATCAGAGATAATAGAGATTGGTATTCCATGTCTGGAGACGACTTCCTTCAAATACAGTCGTGCTAACTTCTCCATCTTGTCATCTTCTCTTATTGGCAGGAAGTGTGCTGATTTGGTGAGACAATCAACTATTACCCAAATAGTATCAAAACCACTTGCAGTCCTTGGCAATTTAGTGATGAAATCCATGGTAATGTTTTCCCATTTCCATTCTCGGATTTCGAGTTGTTGAAGTAGACCTGATGGTTTCTGATGCTCAGCTTTGACCTTAGAACACGTCAAACATTCTCCTACGTATTTAGCAACATCGGCTTTCATACCCGGCCACCAAAAATTTTCTTGAGATCCTTGTACATCTTCCCCGTTCCAGGATGTATTGAGTATCTGGTTTTATGAGCTTCTCTAAGTACCATTTCTCTCATATCTCCAAATTTTGGTACCCAAATCCTTTCAGCCCTATACCGGGTTCCGTCTTCCCGAATATTAAGATGCTTCTCCGATCCTTTGGGTATTTCATCCTTTAAATTTCCCTCTTTTAAAACTCCTTGTTGCGCCTCCTTTATTTGAGTAGTAAGGTTATTATGAATCATTATATTCATAGATTTTACTCGAATGGGTTCTCTGTCCTTCCTGCTCAAGGCATCGGCTACCACATTTGCCTTCCCCGGGTGGTAACGAATCTCAAAGTCGTAATCATTCAACAATTCAATCCACCTACGCTGCCTCATATTCAGTTGTTTCTGATTAAATATGTGTTGAAGACTTTTGTGGTCGGTATATATAATACTTTTGACCCCATATAAGTAGTGCCTCCAAGTCTTTAATGCAAAAACAACCGCGCCTAATTCCAAATCATGCGTCGTATAATTTTGCTCGTGAATCTTCAATTGTCTAGAGGCATAAGCAATCACCTTCGTTCGTTGCATTAATACACAACCGAGACCTTGCTTTGATGCGTCACAATAAATCACAAAATCATCATTCCCTTCAGGCAATGACAATATAGGTGCCGTAGTTAGCTTTTTCTTCAATAACTGAAACGCTTTCTCTTGTTCATCCTTCCATTCAAATTTCTTCCCTTTATGCGTTAATGCAGTCAAGGGTTTTGCTATTCTGGAAAAGTCTTGGATGAACCTTCTGTAGTAACCAGCTAGTCCTAAAAACTGGCGTATGTGTTTCGGAGTTTTTGGGGTTTCCCACTTTTCAACAGTTTCTATCTTTGCCGGATCCACCTTAATACCTTCTTTGTTCACTATGTGACCGAGGAATTGAACTTCTTCCAACCAAAATGCACACTTTGAAAACTTAGCGTACAATTCTTCCTTCCTCAATACTTCTAACACCTTTCTCAAATGTTCACCGTGTTCTTGGTCATTCTTTGAGTAAATAAGTATGTCATCAATGAAAACAATGACAAACTTGTCAAGGTATGGTCCACACACTCGGTTCATAAGGTCCATGAACACAGCTGGTGCATTAGTTAAACCAAACGGCATGACCATAAACTCGTAATGACCGTAACGTGTTCTGAAAGCAGTCTTTGGAATATCATCTTCTTTCACCCGCATTTGATGATACCCGGAACGTAAGTCAATCTTTGAATAAACAGACGAGCCTTGTAGTTGATCAAATAAGTTGTCGATTCTCGGTAGTGGGTAGCGGTTCTTGATGGTAAGTTTGTTCAACTCTCGGTAGTCGATACACAACCTGAATGTACCATCTTTCTTCTTGACAAACAAAACAGGAGCTCCCCACGGTGATGTGCTTGGTCGAATGAAACCACGCTCTAAAAGTTCTTGTAATTGGCTTTACAGTTCTTTCATCTCGCTGGGTGCGAGTCTGTAAGGAGCACGAGCTATTGGTGCAGCTCCTGGTACAAGATCTATTTGAAATTCAACGGATCGATGTGGGGGTAATCCCGGTAATTCTTTCGGAAATACATCGGGAAATTCTTTTGCAATGGGAACATCATTGATGCTCTTTTCTTCAGTTTATACTTTCTCGACGTGTGCTAGAACAGCATAGCAACCTTTTCTTATTAGTTTTTGTGCCTTCAAATTACTAATAAGATGTAGCTTCGTGTTGCCCTTTTCTCCGTACACCATTAAGGGTTTTCCTTTTTCTAGTATAATGCGAATTGCATTTTTGTAACAGACGATCTCTGCTTTCACTTCTTTCAACCAGTCCATATCGATTATCACATCAAAACTCCCTAACTCTACTGGTATCAAATCAATCTTAAATGTTTCGCTAACCAGTTTAATTTCTCGATTCCGACATATATTATCTGCTGAAATTAATTTACCATTTGCTAATTCGAGTAAAAATTTACTATCCAAAGGCGCCAATGGGCAACTTAATTTAGCACAAAAATCTCTACTCATATAGCTTCTATCCGCACCCGAATCAAATAAAACGTAAGCAGATTTATTGTCAATAAGAAACGTACCCGTAACAAGCTCCGGGTCTTCCTGTGCCTCTGCCGCATTAATATTGAAAACTCTTCCGCGGCCTTGTCCATTCGTGTTCTCCTGGTTCGGGCAATTTCTAATAATGTGGCCCTGTTTTCCACATTTATAACAAACTACATTGGCATAACTTGCTCCGACACTACTTGCTCCACCATTACTCGTTTCGACACCATTTGTTCCTTTCGTTCTATTAACCCCTGGTCCGTAGACCTCACACTTCGCCGCGCTATGACAATTTCTTTTACACTTGTTGCAAAATTTGGTGCAGAACCCTGAGTGATACTTTTCACACCTTTGGCATAGCTGCTTCTGATTATTGTTGTTGTTGCGGTTGTTATTGTTGTTGGGATGATTGTTATAGTTGCTGTTGTTGTTGTTGTTGTTGTTATTGTTAGGCCGTTTGTTGTAGTTGCGATTGATGTTGCGATTGTTGGGATAGTTGTTGCGATTATTGTTGTAATTGCTGTTGTTGTTGTATTGGTGATTCTTATCACCGTTTTCCTCCCACTTTCTTTTTACTTGCTTCACATTGGCCTCTTCAGCCGCCTATTCTTTAATTCTTTCCTCAATCTGGTTCACTAGTTTGTGAGCCATTCTACATGCCTGTTGTATGGAGGCGGGCTCGTGTGAACTTATATCTTCTTGGATTCTTTCCGGTAATCCTTTCACAAAAGCGTCGATCTTCTCTTCCTCATCTTCGAACGCTCCCGGACACAATAGGCACAATTCTGTGAATCGTCTTTCATACGTGGTAATATCAAATCCTTGGGTTCGTAACCCTCTAAGTTCTGTCTTGAGCTTATTGACCTCGGTTCTGGGACGATACTTCTCGTTCATCAAGTGCTTGAATGCTGACCACGGTAGTGTGTAAGCATCATCTTGTCCCACTTGCTCTAGATAGGTATTCCACCATGTTAACGCAGTACCTGTGAAGGTATGCGTAGCGTACTTCACTTTGTCCTCTTCAGTACACTTACTTATGGCAAACACCGATTCGACCTTCTCGGTCCACCATTTCAATCCAATCGGTCCTTCAGTTCCATCAAATTCTAAAGGTTTGCAGGCAGTGAATTCTTTGTAGGTGCATCTTACATGATTTCCTGTACTGCTAGATCCAAGGTTATTGTTGGTATGTAGCGCAGCCTGTACTGCGGCTATGTTTGCAGTAAGAAAGGTACGAAATTCCTCTTCGCTCATATTCATGGTTTGTCGAGTAGTCGGTGCCATTTCCTTCAAATAGTCAAATGAAACAAGTTAATCATACAGAATATTAAGAGTAGTCAATAGTATCTAGTAGCATAATATGAACTCATTTATAAAAGCTTTTTCTTCTTATTAGCATTTTATAAGTTTAAATTCGGGTAGTACCTACCCGTTAAGTTCATACTTAGTAGCTAATATACAATTCAACTACTACAATTCTATATGAAAAACTGATTATAATAATATTTCGCGTTCAAACTTTTACACAATATTTTACAAACTTACAATACCGCTTATTTTACATATAGCATGAAATATAGCACACAATAAATTTGATACAAGATGGTTGTGAAGATAATTCTAGCTAGTACACAAGTCGTTCAGCAAAGGCAATAAAGACACGTAATTCATACGTCCAAAAACAAGTCATGCATTCTGGTTTTACTAAGATTACTTCCCATCCTTGGTCTTGTGGAACATAACCGTTATGGCCGTTGATAAGACAGCGTGTTGTAACGTCGTCAAAGGGACGAGGGTTACGTAATGTCCAACAGTCCCGTAACAATCTAAAAACCTCATTTCTTACCCCAATTACCGACTCTGTCACTTGTGGGAACGTTTTGTTTAATAGTTGTAGCCCGATGTTCTTGTTCTCACTTTGGTGAGAAGCGAACATTACTAACCCGTAAGCATAACATGCTTCTTTATGTTGCATGTTAGCCGCTTTTTCTAAATCACGAAGTCCAATATTCGGATATATTGAGTCAAAATAATTTCTTAACCCGTTGCGTAAAATAGCATTTGGGTTCCCCGCAATATATGCGTCAAAGTAAACACATCGTAACTTATGGGTTTCCCAATGTGATATCCCCCATCTTTCAAACGAAAGTCTCTTATAAACCAAGACATTCTTGGAACATTCTTCGAATGTCTTACAAACTGATCTCGCCTTAAATAGTTGTGCCGAGGAATTCTGGCCGACTCTAGACAAGATTTCATCAATCATGTCTCCGGGTAGGTCTCTTAAAATATTGGGTTGTCTATCCATTTTTTTGTTTTTAAACTGTAAAATAGACAAGAGTTAGATTCATAAAAAAATACTTATTAATACAAGCAATTTTTACATATGTCATAAAGCATAAGAACACTATATTACATATATTACACCACACGAATACAACTATCTTATTCAGACTCGCTCGTTTCTTCTTCTTCGGTTTTGGTTCGTTTTGACAAGTTTCTAGGGATATATGATGTTCCCCTAATACTAACTGTCATTTTCCACAACGGTTTAGAAAAACCTGGTGGTTTAGAGGTTCCCGGGTCATTGTTACAACTTAAGGACTTCGGGGGTTGACGATACATATAAAGTTCATCGGGGTTGGAATTAGATTTCTCTATTTTTATGCCCTTTCCCTTATTATTTTCTTTTGCCTTTTTAAATTCAGTTGGGGTAATTTCTATAACATCATCGGAATTCTCGTCGGAATCCGATTCATCGGAGAATTGGTAATCCTCCCAATATTTTGCTTCCTTGGCGAAAACACCATTGACCATAATTAACCTTGGTCGGTTGGTTGAGGATTTTCTTTTACTTAACCGTTTTATTATTTCCCCCACCGGTTCTACTTCTTCATCCGGTTCCGATTCTTCTTCCGGTTCTGATTCTTCTTCCGGTTCCGACTCTTCTTCCGGTTCCTCTTCGGGAACTTGTGAATCAGTCCATGAATCATTCCAATTTACATTTGACTCTTCATTATTATTAGGTGAGTCAATGGGACTTGTTCTAGAGGTAGACATCTATCACATAATATCAAACGCGTTAAGAGATTAATATATCACATAATATTCACATGTTAAAAATATATAGTTTCCAACAAAATTTGTTAAGCAATCATTTTTCAAGTAAACACGGTCGAAGTCCAGACTCACTAATGCATCTGATAATGCTAAAAACGAACATATATTTCATAGCATTATTCCTCAAGAAAGACAAGCTTTTAGTTGCAATTGTTCTATTTACAAGTGATATTCGTTTAAATAATAAAAGGTGAAGACAAAAGACAGATTCGACGAATTGAAGACGCAAACGACCAAAAAGCTCAAAAGTACAAAAGACAATCAAAAAGGTTCCAATTATTGATAAGAAACGTCTCGAAATTACAAGAGTACAAGATTCAAAACGCAAAGTACAAAATATAAAATTGTACGCAAGGACGTTCGAAAATCCGGAACCGGGACTAGAGTCAACTCTTAACGCTCGACGCAACGGACTAAAAATTACAAGTTAACTATGTATATAAATATAATATAATATATAATTAATTATATTAATTATATATATATATTATATATATATTATAAAACCGTCGGCAGAGAAAGACTCCAAGGGTGTGAGCTGTAAATTCATTCTCCGCGACTCGCGGAGTTTGAAGAGGATTTTGCCGCGAGTCGCGGAGCCCCAAATTTCAACTTTTCCTATAAAAGCAACCGAATTCTAATCGCAATTCATAATCTATTTTCTCTCTTCTCTCATATGTAAACGATATATATATATATATATATATATATAATTTATATTTTAATTTTAATTTTAATTATAATTCTAATAATAAGGGTATGTTAGCGAATGTTGTAAGGGTGTAAGTCGAAATTCTGTCCGTGTAACGCTACGCTATTTTTAATCATTGTAAGTTATGTTCAACCTTTTTACATTAATGTCTCGTAGCTAAGTTATTATTATGCTTATTTAAAATGAAGTAATCATGATGTTGGGCTAATTACTAAAATTGGGTAATTGGGCTTTGTACCATAATTGGGGTTTGGACAAAAGAATGACACTTGTGGAAATTAGACTATGGGCTATTAATGGGCTTTATATTTGTTTAACTAAATGATAGTTTGTTAATGTTAATATAAAGATTTACAATTGGGCGTCCCTATAAATTACCATATACACTCGATCGGACACGATGGGCGGGGTATTTATATGTACGAATAATCGTTCATTTAACCGGACACGGGAATGGATTAATAGCCACTAGAATAATTAAAACAGGGGTGAAATTACATTCAAGGGTAATTGGTGTAATTGTTAACAAAGTAGTAAAACCTTGGTTTACACGCAGTCGATAACCTGGTGTATTCATTAAACAAAGTATTAAAACCTTGTTACAATTCGAATCCCCAATTAGTTGGAATATTTAACTTCGGGTATAATAATAATTTGACGAGGACACTCGCACTTTATATTTATGACTGATGGACTGTTATGGACAAAAACCAGACGGACATATTAAATAATCCAGGACAAAGGACAATTAACCCATGGGCATAAAACTAAAATCAACACGTCAAACATCATGATTACGGAAGTTTAAATAAGCATAATTCTTTTATTTCATATTTAATTTCCTTTATTTTATATTTAATTGCACTTCTAATTATCGCACTTTTATTTATTGTTATTTAATCGCACTTTTAATTATCGTACTTTTTAATTATCGCAATTTTATTTTATCGCACTTTTATTATTCGCAATTTCATTATCGTTATTTACTTTACGCTTTAAATTAAGTCTTTTATTTATTTAATATTTCACATTAGGTTTTAACTGCGACTAAAGTCTTAAAATCGACAAACCGGTCATTAAACGGTAAAAACCCACCTTTATAATAATAATATTACTTATATATATATTTGTATCTTTATAAAAGTAAACTAATATAGCATTGAGCTTTGTTTAAAGATTTCCCTGTGGAACGAACCGGACTTACTAAAAACTACACTACTGTACGATTAGGTACACTGCCTATAAGTGTTGTAGCAAGGTTTAAGTATATCCATTCTATAAATAAATAAATATCTTGTGTAAAATTGTATCGTATTTAATAGTGTTTTCTGCTAAAATTAATAACTATTTTATATACACCTCGCATAACATCAAGTATTTTTTGCGCCGCTGCCGGGGACACTCTTAAACGCCGGAAGCGCAACGCTAATATATATAATAAAAAAAAAGATTTTTAGCTTACTTCTATTAAAAATTTATTTTTGTAAAAATACGTGTTAATTATTCAAAAATATAAAAACAAAAACAAAAATATAAATATTTTTAGGAGTTTGATAAATATTTAAGTTTTATAAAGTTTCTTTATTTTTATAAAAACATAAGTTTTATTTAAATCAAGTTTTAAGATTTTTATTTATAAAATTATAAAGTGATTCTATTTTTATTTAAGTTTAAAATATAAGTTTTATTTATACACATATTATTTTTTTTATAAACAGAAAATATTAAAAACAGAAAATAAAAAAAAAAAAAAAAAAAAAAAACGCGTAAAATTTCAAACTGATCCAGAGTTGAAAACTGGAACCCCGCGACTCGCGGGGTTTTCTTCATTAATTACCGCGACTCGCGGAGACTTTCTGACACGCCTTCAGAAGCCCTAATTCAGCATTTATTACGGATTATTATTAATTATTATTAATATAAACCCTAATTATTATTATTATTATTATTATTAGTTTTATTTTAAGATTTACTTTTTATTTAATTTGTTTTATTTTGTTTAAATTAGTTTTATTAAATTGTAAAATTAGTAGTTTTATAAAAAAAAATAATAATATAAAAATAATATTTTTATAAAAATTGTAATTTTTACAACTTTTTGTATATTTTTATATTTTGTCCCTTTTTAATCGTTGTAGCATAATATTTGTATTTTTCTCTCATATTTAATTTTAAACTTAGTTTTTGCTATAGTTATTTTTACTCCTAGATTTTTAGGCTTTGCCGTAGAATTCCTTAAGTGCTTTTTCTTTAGACTAAGATTTAGGTGCTTTAGAATTTTGCGACGCCTTTTTAAGTTTTAGCTTCTTTTTAAGTTATTTCCATTTGGGATTTAGTTTTTCCTGTAAGCTTTAATATTTTTAGACGACTTTTACTATGTACCAATTATCATTCCAATTAGTAATTTCAATTTGCGATTATAATTTTAAGTTAGTTGTAGTAATAAGATTAGGTTAGTTAAGTATTTTTAAGTTTTTATAAGTTTCTTTTATTTTTCCGTCACCTTTTATTTTTCAACCATTTTTTCTTTTTCGAC
This sequence comes from Rutidosis leptorrhynchoides, assembly GCF_046630445.1. NCBI lineage: Eukaryota > Viridiplantae > Streptophyta > Magnoliopsida > Asterales > Asteraceae > Rutidosis > Rutidosis leptorrhynchoides. The sequence continues at coordinate 73,056,871 of NC_092335.1, forward strand.
CTTTTGCGACGAACTCTTTTTCTCTCTTATTTCTCGCCATTCTAGTTTTTAGGACTTAGAATTTTTTCTACTTCTTATCTAAATTTCTTAAAATTACGAAAATTTATTTTAAGTGGTTAAATTAATAGACATCAAAATTTTCTGGTTCGTAGTAATAGTTGGATTTGTACGTGGACCGGGTTATTGGAGCCAAACAGTCCTCAATTATATTGAGACCAAACGAATCCTGCCCCTCTGCTGCATCTTTTGGCTATTCGAAACGTGGGCAAAATCAGAAAAGTCTATTGATTGGATAACTTATTATAATTTTTCTTTCCTTTTTAAAACTAATAGGATATTCAGTGAATGCACCGAGCAAGACGTTCATCACATTTTGTACGTTCACCACCTGTAACTAGATCAAGACATTTAGCAAATATAACCGCCGTTGATTTTTCTTTAGAATCGTCATCCAGTCGACCAAGTACTTCAGTTCAAATTTCCGATAATCCATTTTTTGAACCCGACCTCACAATTGAGAATCCGGAAAATATTCAGGAACGGTTCGTAGATCCTGAACCATTAAACTTTCCTCCGGAGCCACCAATCATTCAAACAGAGATTGTTGAGGAACGAACCATTAAATCAGAATCATCTAGTGATACCGATTCAACAAATTCAATTATGGAGAATCTGGAACCTTTAAGTATGGAAGACCGAATTAGAGCTAAACGCACTGGCCAAGGTCACGCAATTACTCATCCAGACATTAATGCGCCAGATTATGAAATCAAAGGACAAATTCTACACATGGTGACTAATCAATGCCAATTTAGTGGTGCGCCGAAGGAAGATCCAAATGAACATCTACGTACCTTTAATAGGATCTGCACACTATTTAAAATTCGAGAAGTGGAGGATGAACAGATATATCTCATGTTATTTCCCTGGACTTTAAAGGGAGAAGCCAAAGAATGGTTGGAATCGTTACCTGAAGGGGCGATCGATACATGGGACGTTTTAATTGACAAATTTCTTAAACAATTCTTTCCTGCATCTAAAGCCGTAAGACTTCAAGCAGAAATTGTTACGTTCACACAGAAGCCAAATGAAACTCTATATGAGGCGTGGACAAGATATGGAAAATTGTTAAGAGGATGTCCGCAACATGGTTTAGACACCTGTCAAATAGTACAAATATTCTACCAAGGATGCGACATCACTACAAGAAAAGACATAGATATAGCAGCTGGTGGTTCTATTATGAAGAAAACCGAAACTGATGCTTACAAAATTATTGATAACACTACTTCCCACTCACATAAGTGGCACCAAGAAAAAGATATCATTAGATCATCTAAAGCAGCTAGAGCCGATTCTAGCCATGACTTAGATTCCATTTCCGCAAAGATAGATGCAGTGGAGAGACGAATGGAAAAGATGACTAAGGATATTCACTCAATACGAATTAGTTGTGAGCAGTGTGGAGGACCACATTTGACAAAAGATTGTCTCAGTATTGAATTAACAATGGAACAAAGAGAGAATATTTCATACATAAACCAAAGGCCTGGAAATAATTATCAGAATAATTATCAACCGCCAAGACCGATTTACAATCAAAACCAGAATTATAACCGAAATATTCCATACAACAACCAACAAGGTCCTAGCAATCAACAAGTATCCAATAATACTTATAATCAGCAAAGACCTAATTTTCAAAACAAACCACCACAACAAATCGATGATAAAAAGCCGAATTTAGAAGATATGATGACGAAGCTAGTTGAAACTCAAACGCAGTTTTTCACATCTCAAAAACAAACTAATGAACAAAATGCTCAAGCATTTAGAAATCAACAAGCTTCTATTCAAAATCTGGAACAAGAAGTAAGTAACCTAGCAAGATTAATAGGTGAAAGAAAACCGGGAAGTTTACCAAGCGATACAAATGCTAACCCCCAGAATGAAACAGCTAAAGCCATTACCACAAGAAGTGGTACAACACTTAAACCACCTGAAATACCTGTAACTTCTGATGAAGCCATTCCTACTCCACAAGAACCACAACCTGATCAAGATAAGGAAAAAGAACCGGTAGTTGAAAAAGTTAATGAAGATAACACAGTTAAGGATAAACCTTATGTTAAACCATACCAACCACCACTTCCTTACCCGAGTAAAATGAAGAAAAAAAAACTTGAAGCCGAGCAATCCAAATTCTTGGATATGTTTAAACAGATAAATGTAAATCTTCCTTTCATTGATGTGATTTCAGGAATGCCAAGATATGCTAAATTCTTGAAAGATCTAATCTCAAATAGAAAGAAAATGGAAGAACTCTCGGCTGTTACTATGAATGCTAATTGTTCAGCAGTGCTGTTGAATAAGATACCAGAAAAATTATCTGATCCAGGAAGTTTCACAATTCCATGTTTTCTGGGTAGTCTTAGTTCAATAGAAGCATTGGCAGACTTAGGTGCTAGTATAAATCTAATGCCGTATTCACTATACGCTAAACTAGACCTTGGAGAATTGAAACCAACCAGAATAAGCATACAACTAGCCGATAGATCAATAAAATATCCTAGAGGGATAATGGAGAACATGCTAGTTAAAGTTGGTACTTTAGTATTTCCAGTAGATTTTGTTGTTTTGGACATGGAAGAAGATTCTCAAGTTCCTCTCATATTAGGAAGACCATTCTTAAACACGGCTAAAGCAATGATAGACGTGTTCGGTAAGAAATTGAACCTAAGTATAGAGGATGAGAGTGTTACCTTTTCAGTTGATAGAGCAATGCAACAACCACAATCTGCAGATGATACATGTTATTATATTCAAACTATAGATGCACATGCAGAATTATTAGAAGAATTTCCAGAATTACAAGGAACAGGAGAATGTTCTTTAGGAGAAGGTAATGAACCAATTGATGAAGCTGAAATGTTAGCTACACTTATAGCTAATGGATATGAACCAACAACAGAAGAAATTCAAATGCTAAAAGAAGAAGACAGATATCGATATAAATCATCGATAGAAGAACCTCCGAAATTAGAGTTAAAGCCACTTCCAAACCATTTGGAATACGCTTATTTACATGGTGAATCTGAATTACCTGTAATAATATCGTCTTCTCTTACTGAAAATGAAAAATCACAACTCATTTCTGTGTTGAAAGCTCATAAACCAGCCATTGCATGGAAGATTCATGATATTAAAGGAATAAGTCCTTCGTATTGCACACATAAAATCCTTATGGAAGAAGGTCATAAAACGTATGTGCAACGCCAACGAAGACTAAATCCTAATATGCAAGATGTAGTTAAGAAAGAGATTATTAAACTGCTAGATGCAGGTTTGATATATCCAATTTCTGATAGTCCATGGGTAAGCCCAGTTCAATGCGTGCCTAAGAAGGGTGGCATGACTGTCATTACAAATGAGAAAAATGAGCTTATTCCTACTAGGACTGTAACAGGATGGCGTGTATGTATTGATTATAGAAAATTAAATGACACCACCAGAAAAGATCACTTTCCCTTACCTTTTATTGATCAAATGTTGGAAAGATTAGCCGGAAATAGTTACTATTGCTTTCTAGATGGATTTTTCGGATATTTTCAAATTCCAATAGCACCCGAAGATCAAGAGAAAACCACATTCACGTGCCCTTATGGTACTTTTGCTTACAAAAGAATGCCATTTGGACTTTGCAACGCCCCTGCAACCTTTCAAAGGTGTATGATGGCGATTTTTCACGACATGATAGAAGAATGCATGGAAGTATTCATGGATGACTTTTCAGTCTTCGGTGATACATTTAAATCATGTCTAGTTAATCTGGAACGAATGCTAATTAGATGCGAACAATCAAATCTAGTACTTAATTGGGAGAAATTCCATTTCATGGTTAAAGAAGGCATCGTTCTTGGACATAAAATTTCAAAAGAAGGAATTGAAGTGGATAGAGCTAAAGTAGATGTAATTTCTAAACTTCCACATCCCACCAATGTTAGAGGAGTTAGGAGTTTTCTAGGGCATGCCGGTTTTTACCGACGTTTCATAAAAGATTTTTCTAAAATTGCCACTCCTATGAATAAACTCCTAGAAAAGGATGCGCCATTCATCTTTTCAGATGAGTGTATCAAATCTTTTAATATTCTTAAAGAGAAACTCACTAATGCGCCGATCATGATAACACCAAATTGGAATCTACCATTTGAACTAATGTGCGATGCAAGTGATTTTGCAATGGGAGCCGTTTTAGGACAAAGGATTGAAAAACGATTTCAACCTATATATTATGCTAGTAAGACATTACAAGGAGCACAAACAAACTATACAACTACTGAAAAAGAACTCCTTGCTATTGTCTTTGCTTTTGACAAATTTCGATCATATCTCGTTCTAGCAAAAACGGTGGTCTATACCGACCATTCTGCTCTTAGATACCTATTTTCAAAACAAGATGCTAAACCAAGATTAATCCGTTGGATCTTACTCTTACAAGAGTTTGATATTGAAATCCGAGATAAAAGAGGAGCAGAAAATCTCGCCGCTGATCATCTTTCTCGTCTTGAAAATCCCGAATTAGAAGTTCTAAATGAATCAGCCATACAAGACAACTTTCCTGATGAATATCTATTGAAGATAGATTATAAAGAAATCCCATGGTTTGCAGACTATGCAAACTACTTAGTTTGTGGATTCCTTGAAAAAGGATTATCGTACCAAAGACGAAAGAAATTCTTCAGTGATATAAAACACTATTTCTGGGAAGATCCACATCTGTTTAAAAGTTGTCCCGATGGAATAATACGCCGATGTGTATTTGGAGATGAAGCTAGTAAAATTTTAAACCATTGTCACACAGGACCAACAGGAGGGCATTATGGGCCTCAACTAACAGCAAGAAAAGTTTATGAAGCTGGATTCTATTGGCCTACAATTTACAAAGACGCACACCTTCTTTGCAAATCCTGTGATGCATGTCAAAGGGCCGGAAAAATAAGTCAACGTGATGAAATGCCACAAAATGTCATCCAAGTATGTGAAGTATTTGACATTTGGGGTATTGACTTTATGGGTCCATTTCCAAAATCTCATAATAATCTATATATACTCGTAGCCATTGATTATGTATCTAAATGGGCGGAAGCACAAGCTCTCCCAACTAACGATGCACGAGTTGTACTCAACTTTTTAAAACGTCTTTTTGCAAGGTTTGGAACACTGAAAGCTTTAATAAGTGATCGGGGTACTCATTTCTGTAATAATCAACTTGAGAAAGTTCTTAAAAGATATGGAGTAACTCATAAAATCTCCACCGCATATCATCCACAAACAAGTGGACAAGTTGAAAATACCAACCGAGCTTTAAAACGTATTCTAGAGAAAACCGTAGGATCAAATCCGAAGGAATGGTCCATTAAATTGGAGGATGCACTCTGGGCTTTTAGAACAGCCTACAAAACTCCAATTGGAACCACACCTTTTAGACTTGTTTATGGAAAAGCATGTCATCTTCCAGTAGAAATTGAACACAAAGCATTTTGGGCTTTGAAAACATGTAATCTTGATTTACATGAAGCCGGACGTCTACGATTAAGTCAACTAAACGAATTAGAAGAATTAAGACATGAAGCATACGAAAATTCGTTAATCTATAAAGAAAGAACGAAGAAATGGCATGATAAAAGAATCAGAAGTTCAAAAGAATTTAAAGAAGGAGACAGAGTTCTTCTTTTCAATTCACGATTCAAGCTATTTCCTGGAAAATTGAAATCAAGATGGTCTGGACCATTCATAGTCAAAAGAGTTTTCCCATACGGAACGATAGAATTAATAAATTCAAATGGGATTGAATTTAAAGTTAATGGTCACAGAGTTAAACATTACATACATGGTCCGATGGAAGTCGACAACGAAGTTAATCACAATTTCGACAACACAGCTAACTAAGTGTGGGGAGAATCAAGTCTTTAAAGGATAATATGTATTTCTGTTAGAGTTAGATTGTCTGTTTTCGTGTAGTTCTCGAAAATGGAACCCGAATGGTCTTTCCCTAGCAGACCCTAAAGAACTAGTCTTCTCCCCCCATTCTGAATTTTTATTTTTTTTAGGTTTTTACAAAATGAAGACTGCCTGTGAACTAAACCATGGTCTAATGCTACACGCTTTGATCACTACACGTAATAATGACATACTCCCGAGTGAAATAGTATCAGTAATCAGAGAAAGAATGGACGGAGTTAGAAAAGAATCCAGATGCGAAGATAATAAGTTACAATTTGGTAAAGGAAAATCAAAATTCGCAGCGAAAAGAAGAGCACGACACCTAGAAAGATGTCACAAATGCGGAAAATGGTCACATGGAGGTAAATGTTCAAATAATCAAACCTATTCAAATACCGAATTTGTTACTTTATGCAGAGACGGACCGTTCATATGTTTAGAAGAAAAGACACTGAATGCTCGAGGTTACGCCTATGTAGCCATGGAAAATCAATTAAACCGACTATCTTATGAATGGGATAGATCATATAACTAAGAAATCTATTCCACAGGTATGTCTGTACAGTTTTTATTTTTATTTTTATTTTTAACCTTTTGATAATAAACGCTAATTTGTTCGCTAAAAAGTATTAAATTGGTATTGAATAAAATTAGGTTTGGCGACCGAAATTATTGATATCATTCAAAAATTTATTACATCACTGCGAAATTTAACGTTTATTCTTAAGGTATAAATATCTTTAATCAATCAAACCAAAATATTTCAAAAATTCGTCATGAGTTAAATTAGGTCTTGGAACCGAAATTACTTTACCGAAAAGAGGGGCGCATATTTTTGATAATATTTGATTGATTAAAGTGGGATAAAAAGACAAAAAGATTTTTAATTTTATTTTTACCATATTTTTAAAATTAATATATAAATCTTAAATTAATATTGTAAACTTTGTAAAAACAATATATTTAAAATTGTAAATATTTGAAAAATTAATATAAATTTGATATGAATTTATGAATTTTTAAATTAAGTTTGGTGTGAACTTTTAATTTTTAAAATATAAATTTTTAATTTTATGCATTTCAAATTTTAAGTTTGGTGTGAATTTTTAATCTTATTGAATTAGAGTATGCCAAAAACATTGAAAAAACCCAAAAATCTTAGCTTTTAAAACAATCGCTACAAAAAGACAAATTTTAAAATTTTGTCGAAGGACGGACTAGGACATCGATCCGAAACGACCTCGTCCTAAATAATAAGGGAAACAAAATTTTAAAATTAATTTCTTAATTGTTTTAATAAGTTAATGATTATAAAAAAAAAATATATATATATATATATACCAAACTCCGCGACTCGCGGAGTTTGGAGGGTTAATCCCCGCGACTCGCGGGACGGCCGGATTACAGAAAAAAAAATAAGAGCTGCAACAGCTCAGTTTCACACTCCACAAACTCAAAAACTGCTGCGAAATACTCCGAAAAACCACCCAAAAACACCCCCAAAAATCACAATTTTTAACCGTTAATCACCAAATCTTTTGCTAAAATCATGTTGAGAAGGATGCTATCTAAGAATTACTCAATAAAAACGGTAAATTTCTACACCTAAACACCATTTAATCCGAAATTTGGTGTTCTTGAGCTATTTTTTCCCAAATTGATTTTGATGCTTTTTAGTGTAATTAGACTTAAATTGTTTATGTATTATGCTTGTATAACCTAGATTGATGCTGTTTAACATGATTAGAAGCCTTGAACTTCAAATTTTGAGTAATCTAGGGTTTGTGTTCTTGAGCAAATTTGGGGCTTTTTGATATAAACAGGTTATGGCCGATTTTTGTCATGAATTGTTGCTAAAATAAGTAGTGTAACATGTCTAGGTAGTTAAATGATCCAAACTTTGAGCCTAAACATGATTTTGAGAATTAAAGTGGACTTTTTCAAGTCTAAAATTCATGAACTTGATTTTTGAAAGATAATGCCATTTAAGACTTGTTTAATTGCTGGTAATGATTATTTTGACATGTTATTTGAGTTGAATGCTTATGAACTTGGCGAAAATGTTCGTATATGCTTATTTGAAAAAGTGTAGATTTGATAAAAATGTGAAAATAAGCTTAAGTTTGATATAAATTGATAATGTCATTGTAATTATTTTGATTGATGATTTTGCTGACACTAATGCATATTTGGATGCACAAAAATTGTGTTTGATGTGTTTTGCAGAATGAAAGGGGTGAATCTTCATCCCAAGCCCGCAATGCTCCTGCTGAGAATTTGGAACAACAGGAGGTGGATAACTACTACAAGCAGGATATACCTCATCCAGTCATGACCTTTTCCGATATGCATTTGGAAGAGTTGCACCCGAACCTGAGATTTGACAGACTTTGGATAGATTATCCAAAATATCAACGGGGTTTGCATACTCTTCATTCCAAGGTTGTTGAGGTACCGAGGGTCATAGAATGGGGACCCTTAGAAGCTGTAGAATTGGCCGGGCCAATTAGGGAATTACTTGTACAGAGGTATGGTAATTCTTCTTTTAATGACTGGGTATGTTTATTCACCATACGTAGACCTGTATATAAAGTATGGTGTGAAGAATTGTTATGTAGTATAGAGTTGAATGATCGGGTAGCTAGTTTAACCGATCGTTCTTTTATTAGATTTTTGTTAGGCGGTTCGATGCGCCACATGTCTTTACTGGACATGGCTCAGGCTTTACGTATATATACGCCTGAGGAGTTAGCGTCTGCCGATTGTAGAGGATTGATACTAAACGGTAGAAAGATAGATGAAAATTTTGATACACACGGTGTGTGGAGTCAAATGACAAGCCATCACCGTTTCAAAGGGGGAAATTACTCTTATTTGGATATAGATAGAGCCGAATTAAGAGTGATACATAGGTTTTTAGCTAATTCGATTACACAAAGGGGTAAAAACAAGGAAAAAGTAAATGAACAAGATTTGTTTTACCATATGTGTATTCGAGACCCACAAAGCGCTGTAAGTATACCATATTGTGTGGGTTATTATTTATCAGCTATGGTTCGGGGGATGCGACCACATAGCATAATAGGAGGTGGTATTTTTATTACTTTGATTGGTGAATATCTCGGTGTGGATATAAGTCGGGGGGGATTATTAGTAGAAGAACCAGAACCCCGCGATACTATAGGTTTAAATGTATACCATGGTGCGAAAGTTTTGAAAAGGCGAAATAACGCCGCAGTACGATACCATGGTAGACATCCACAGGTGGAGAGAAACCAACAACAAGGTAATGTAGGAGGGGGAATGAGATGCAAGAAATGCATAGGTTTATAGCTTCTCAGGAATACGAAAATGCTAGACAGAGAGCATTTGAAGATTGGCAAGTTCATCAGAACCAAATCATAGCTCATTGCCAACATATAGGTAGAAACTATATTCCTACACCGAAACCCATCTTCCCTCCCTGGTCTATAGAGATGCAGCCACCGTATCCTACGTATAACCCTGCCGAAGCATTCTATAGCACCTATGGTTATGCCTGGAACCCCTATTGGTACCAATATCATCCTTAGTTTACTTATTATTTTTATTTTTTTATTTTGTAATTTGTAATTATTGATACGTTTAATACTTTTGTTAATATTGTAATCATTTTTATAATTATCTAACTTTTATTCTTAGATTTTAATAATTTTTGAATGTGGGGTAATAAACCAAACTTCAAAAATATGTATATATGTTTGCAGTTTATCTTATGTACACAACAGGGTAAAACAATGTATTTTCAAAGACTGGCATTAAGTTCAGCAAAAGCTACTAATTTTGACGACAAGATAACAAATAAATGTGATGTCACAACAGACGGAATGAACAAATGATGTGCACCATTTATCATTCAGCAAACAAACGCCAATATATTTGGAAACTTTGGTAAAATTTAATCATTTTCACACTAATCACCCTCAATAATTTAAATTGTTACTGATTTCTTGCAAATGAGGGCATTGCAAGATCTTAAGTGTGGGAAGGGGTTAAATTCTTTCGGATTTTAAAATTTTTTGATTTAAACACTTGGTTACCATTAAAAATACTAGTAACGCAGTAGTTGTATTAGAATCTAGTGCTCTCCGATAACAAGGAACAGCCCTAGTCTTATATACTGACTACCCACTTCTAGTAAAATTTTTCAAAATTTTCAATTAAATGAATTCAAAATCATGTTTATACATATTTATGAACGATAAAACTAGGTTTTAACACCGAAATTATTGTTACCTCAAAAAGGACATAAATTAAAAACAAACTAAAATGTTAAAATTCATTTAAAATGGAATAGAGGACGATAAAAAGGAAAATAAAAGCCAAGTGTGGGAAAAATTTACCAAGTTATCTTAACATATGTCACATATATCTGTAACAAATAACTGAAAATACTTTTGCTTTGGACTAAACTAAACTGTTTTTACCCGATGAAAGAAAAGAAGAGATGGATCTACATGATGAATCAATTCCATCATTAAAAGGAAGTAAAGTCTTCCGAAAAAGAAACGCGCTTCTTGATTTAGGTCAAGAAGTTGTCGTCCAGACCAGCTGTAGGTTGACGAAAAATCTAGAAAAGTCATCACTAAAATCAGCAGGAAATCCACGGACCTCAGCATTAAACAGGGTCGCCAAGTGGTCGGATTTATCCTAACCATGAGAAGGATTTATCTCGTACAATGGGGGGGCACCATGCAAATTAGCTGGATAAGACTAATGAATCAGATCCCCAGAAAGGATAATCTCCTTAAAGATTAAAAATCAGCTTTTAAGACTGATATTACTCAATCCTAGAGATTGACCTTAAAGATTGAGAATTCAAACTCATGGAATTCAATGATATCTAAACTCGAGCTTGAACGAGAAAATATTTTGATCAAAATTATAAACCAATTTGTTTTCTGAAAACCCTATTTTCAATGCGTTCATTACCATTGAACGTAAAATCCTAGGAATTCACCTGGAATTCATTAGGTCACCTGAACCAAATCGGGTGTCAACCGTAAGAACGGTGGTTGCATAGTGGTCAAAGACAGGACCTTGTGCCATACCGAAAAATTATAAGGGTGAGCTTTACTATTGCTCCTATCAAGGATAGTAATTGCGTCCGACACGTTATAGACCATAATCAAAAGCATGTCACGGGACATTGCCTTAACAGTTGCTTGTTCAACGCTTTCCTTTCAACCGGACGGTAGTTTACCGAAAGGTAATATACGGGACAAGTAAACTGGACGTGTTGCTTTCCAAATACAAGGTTAGCAAGTGGGTGACACAAAACCGCAAGTTTGAGCTAAAATTTTCAACTCTGAAACCCACCAAACCCACAAAAATATTTTGCAAATACCGGTAAAGGGTTATCCCGGAAAACTTATCTAGGGTAAAAACTAGATTTAATTTTCAAAAGATCAAATGTTTTCATAAAGATCCAATTTCCTTAATGGATCTAAATTTTTATAGTCATGTGGGACTGTAAACCATATCGTTACTACCATTGTTTATACCGCCGTATAGAAATCACTGATGTACAAAGAGTGAAGAATAAAGAAGTGATTCTAGTATTTCAAGACAATATTGCTTGAGGACAAGCAACGCTCAAGTGTGGGAATATTTGATAATGCTAAAAACGAACATATATTTCATAGCATTATTCCTCAAGAAAGACAAGCTTTTAGTTGCAATTGTTCTATTTACAAGTGATATTCGTTTAAATAATAAAAGGTGAAGACAAAAGACAGATTCGACGAATTGAAGACGCAAACGACCAAAAAGCTCAAAAGTACAAAAGACAATCAAAAAGGTTCCAATTATTGATAAGAAACGTCTCGAAATTACAAGAGTACAAGATTCAAAATGCAAAGTACAAAATATAAAATTGTACGCAAGGACGTTCGAAAATCCGGAACCGGGACTAGAGTCAACTCTTAACGCTCAACGCAACGGACTAAAAATTACAAGTTAACTATGTATATAAATATAATATAATATATAATTAATTATATTAATTATATATATATTATATATATATTATAAAACCGTCGGCAGAGAAAGACTCCAAGGGTGTGAGCTGTAAATTCATTCTCCGCGACTCGCGGAGTTTGAAGAGGATTTTGCCGCGAGTCGCGGAGCCCCAAATTTCAACTTTTCCTATAAAAGCAACCGAATTCTGATCGCAATTCATAATCTATTTTCTCTCTTCTCTCATATGTAAACGATATATATATATATATATATATAATTTATATTTTAATTTTAATTTTAATTATAATTCTAATAATAAGGGTATGTTAGCGAATGTTGTAAGGGTGTAAGTCGAAATTCTGTCCGTGTAACGCTACGCTATTTTTAATCATTGTAAGTTATGTTCAACCTTTTTACATTAATGTCTCGTAGCTAAGTTATTATTATGCTTATTTAAAATGAAGTAATCATGATGTTGGGCTAATTACTAAAATTGGGTAATTGGGCTTTGTACCATAATTGGGGTTTGGACAAAAGAACGACACTTGTGGAAATTAGACTATGGGCTATTAATGGGCTTTATATTTGTTTAACTAAATGATAGTTTGTTAATGTTAATATAAAGATTTACAATTGGGCGTCCCTATAAATTACCATATACACTCGATCGGACACGATGGGCGGGGTATTTATATGTACGAATAATCGTTCATTTAACCGGACACGGGAATGGATTAATAGCCACTAGAATAATTAAAACAGGGGTGAAATTACATTCAAGGGTAATTGGTGTAATTGTTAACAAAGTAGTAAAACCTTGGTTTACACGCAGTCGATAACCTGGTGTATTCATTAAACAAAGTATTAAAACCTTGTTACAATTCGAATCCCCAATTAGTTGGAATATTTAACTTCGGGTATAATAATAATTTGACGAGGACACTCGCACTTTATATTTATGACTGATGGACTGTTATGGACAAAAACCAGACGGATATATTAAATAATCCAGGACAAAGGACAATTAACCCATGGGCATAAAACTAAAATCAACACGTCAAACATCATGATTACGGAAGTTTAAATAAGCATAATTCTTTTATTTCATATTTAATTTCCTTTATTTTATATTTAATTGCACTTCTAATTATCGCACTTTTATTTATTGTTATTTAATCGCACTTTTAATTATCGTACTTTTTAATTATCGCAATTTTATTTTATCGCACTTTTATTATTCGCAATTTCATTATCGTTATTTACTTTACGCTTTAAATTAAGTCTTTTATTTATTTAATATTTCACATTAGGTTTTAACTGCGACTAAAGTCTTAAAATCGACAAACCGGTCATTAAACGGTAAAAACCCACCTTTATAATAATAATATTACTTATATATATATTTGTATTTTTATAAAAGTAAACTAATATAGCGTTGAGCTTTGTTTAAAGATTTCCCTGTGGAACGAACCGGACTTACTAAAAACTACACTACTGTACGATTAGGTACACTGCCTATAAGTGTTGTAGCAAGGTTTAAGTATATCCATTCTATAAATAAATAAATATCTTGTGTAAAATTGTATCGTATTTAATAGTGTTTTCTGCTAAAATTAATAACTATTTTATATACACCTCGCATAACATCAGCATCCTAACAAACTCGATAAGACACACTAATGCAAAATTATGGTTCTCTAAGACCAACGCTCGGATACCAACTGAAATGTCCCGTTCTTATTGATTAAAAACGTTCCATATTAATTGATTTCGTTGCGAGGTTTTGACCTCTATATGAGACGTTTTTCAAAGACTGCATTCATTTTTAAAACAAACCATAACCTTTATTTCATAGATAAAGGTTTTAAAAAGCTTTACGTAGATTATAAAATAATGATAATCTAAAATATCCTGTTTACACACGACCATTACATAATGGTTTACAATACAAATATGTTACAACAAAATAAGTTTCTTGAATGCAGTTTTTACATAATATCATACAAGCATGGACTCCAAATCTCGTCCTTATTTAAGTATGCTACAGCGGAAGCTCTTAATAATCACCTTAGAATAAACATGCTTAAAACGTCAACAAAAATGTTGGTGAGTTATAGGTTTAACCTATATATATCAAATCATAATAATAGACCACAAGATTTCATATTTCAATACACATCCCATACATAGAGATAAAAATCATTCATATGGTGAACACCTGGTAACCGACATTAACAAGATGCATATATAAGAATATCCCCATCATTCCGGGACAAACTTCGGATATGATATAAATTTCGAAGTACTAAAGCATCCGGTACTTTGGATGGGGTTTGTTAGGCCCAATAGATCTATCTTTAGGATTCGCGTCAATTAGGGTGTCTGTTCCCTAATTCTTAGATTACCAGACTTAATAAAAAGGGGCATATTCGATTTCGATAATTCAACCATAGAATGTAGTTTCACGTACTTGTGTCTATTTTGTAAATCATTTATAAAACCTGCATGTATTCTCATCCCAAAAATATTAGATTTTAAAAGTGGGACTATAACTCACTTTCACAGAATTTTACTTCGTCGGGAAGTAAGACTTGGCCACTGGTTGATTCACGAACCTATAACAATATATACATATATATCAAAGTATGTTCAAAATATATTTACAACACTTTTAATATATTTTGATGTTTTAAGTTTATTAAGTCAGTTGTCCTCGTTAGTAACCTACAACTAGTTGTCCACAGTTAGATGTACAGAAATAAATTGATAAATATTATCTTGAATCAATCCACGACCCAGTGTATACGTATCTCAGTATTGATCACAACTCAAACTATATATATTTTGGAATCAACCTCAACCCTGTATAGCTAACTCCAACATTCACATATAGAGTGTCTATGGTTGTTCCGAAATATATATAGATGTGTCGACATGATAGGTCGAAACATTGTATACATGTCTATGGTATCTCAAGATTACATAATATACAATACAAGTTGATTAAGTTATGGTTGGAATAGATTTGTTACCAATTTTCACGTAGCTAAAATGAGAAAAATTATCCAATCTTGTTTTACCCATAACTTCTTCATTTTAAATCCGTTTTGAGTGAATCAAATTGCTATGGTTTCATATTGAACTCTATTTTATGAATCTAAACAGAAAAATTATAGGTTTATAGTCGGAAAAATAAGTTACAAGTCGTTTTTATAAAGGTAGTCATTTCAGTCGAAAGAACGACGTCTAGATGACCATTTTAGAAAACATACTTCCACTTTGAGTTTAACCATAATTTTTGGATATAGTTTCATGTTCATAATAAAAATCATTTTCTCAGAATAACAACTTTTAAATCAAAGTTTATCATAGTTTTTAATTAACTAACCCAAAACAGCCCGCGGTGTTACTACGACGGCGTAAATCCGGTTTTACGGTGTTTTTCGTGTTTCCAGGTTTTAAATCATTAAGTTAGCATATCATATAGATATAGAAAATGTGTTTAGTTGATTTTAAAATTCAAGTTAGAAGGATTAACTTTTGTTTGCGAACAAGTTTAGAATTAACTAAACTATGTTCTAGTGATTACAAGTTTAAACCTTCGAATAAGATAGCTTTATATGTATGAATCGAATGATGTTATGAACATCATTAATAATTTAAGTTCCTTGGATAAACCTACTGGAAAAGAGAAAAATGGATCTAGCTTCAACGGATCCTTGGATGGCTCGAAGTTCTTGAAGCAGAATCATGACACGAAAACAAGTTCAAGTAAGATCATCACTTGAAATAAGATTGTTATAGTTATAGAAATTGAACCAAAGTTTGAATATGATTATTACCTTGTATTAGAATGATAACCTACTGTAAGAAACAAAGATTTCTTGAGGTTGGATGATCACCTTACAAGATTGGAAGTGAGCTAGCAAACTTGAAAGTATTCTTGATTTTATGTAACTAGAACTTGTAAAATATATGAAGAACACTTAGAACTTGAAGATAGAACTTGAGAGAGATCAATTAGATGAATAAAATTGAAGAATGAAAGTGTTTGTAGGTGTTTTTGGTCGTTGGTGTATCGATTAGATATAAAGGATATGTAATTTTGTTTTCATGTAAATAAGTCATGAATGATTACTCATATTTTTGTAATTTTATGAGATATTTCATGCTAGTTGCCAAATGATGGTTCCCACATGTGTTAGGTGACTCACATGGGCTGCTAAGAGCTGATCATTGGAGTGTATATACCAATAGTACATACATCTAAAAGCTGTGTATTGTACGAGTACGAATACGGGTGCATACGAGTAGAATTGTTGATGAAACTGAACGAGGATGTAATTGTAAGCATTTTTGTTAAGTAGAAGTATTTTGATAAGTGTCTTGAAGTCTTTCAAAAGTGTATGAATACATATTAAAACACTACATGTATATACATTTTAACTGAGTCGTTAAGTCATCGTTAGTCGTTACATGTAAATGTTGTTTTGAAACCTTTAGGTTAACGATCTTGTTGAATGTTGTTAACCCATTGTTTATTATAACAAATGAGATGTTAAATTGTTATATTATCATGATATTATGATATATAATATATCTCAGTATGATGTATATACAGTTAAATGTCGTTACAACGATAATCGTTACATATATGTCTCGTTTCGAAATCATTAAGTTAGTAGTCTTATTTTTACATATGTATTTCATTGTTAATACACTTAATAATATATTTATTTATCATTTAACATAATTAACCAAGTGTATCAATATCTTAATATGATTCATATGTACCTAGTAAGACGTTGTTATAACGATAATCGTTATATATATCGTTTTTGAGTTTCTTAAATTAATAGTCTCATTTTTATGTATATAACTCATTGTTAAAATACCTAATGAGATACATACTTATAATAAAAACATGTTAACTATATATATAACCATATATATGTCATCGTATAGTTTTTACAAGTTTTAACGTTCGTGAATCACCGGTCAACTTGGGTGGTCAATTGTCTATATGAAACATATTTCAATTAATCAAGTCTTAACAAGTTTGATTGCTTAACATGTTGGAAACATTTAATCATGTAAATATTAATCTCAATTAATATATATAAACATGGAAAAGTTCGGGTCACTACATCTACCGACGAAATCATCGATCCATCTATGGATGAAGAAGAAGTAAGGAAGACAAATTTGTACTATTGGGAAAACGATAACGTTGAAAATTTTACCCCCAAGACCAAAGTGGTGGGACTGATAAGTACCGTTAATGAAGAAGAATCTACTTCGATCCCGAAATTCACCATTCCACAACTTTCCAACCCAATATTCTCAATAGATGAGTCATCTAACGAAGATGAACTACGAGCTGAAATAGATATTGACACCTCAAATTTCACCCAATTGGGTAATAGAGGTGAAAACTTTGATCCCGAGAATAAAAGAAAGGAAATGTTAGAAATTGTCCACCCTATAATATGTATGTCGGTGTATATTGATCCATTTGACCAAGAACCAGAAAAGAGACATATCCATTTACTAAAAGCTACACTTAAAAAAGAATTAAGTAGTGACGATCGGGTGGTTCTAAACTTTAAACCCATTTATATATTTTATACCACCCATGTAAATAACTGGCTCACTATTCTAATTCGTGGAACTTATTCTACCGACTTCACATGTCGTCAGCTAAGTGTGGGGAAGTCTAACCCCACTTAACGTTAAATTAGGGGTTCGGGTTAGTGCATAACTCGTTAAATAAACATGCATAATAAGTAAGGGTAAAAGACGCATTTTCAAATATTAGCAAACAGTTCAGAAAAGCAACCGTTTTTGAAGAAAAATATGTGTGATAAAACAAGAAGGAATGAACGATGAGGCGCGCCATCTATCATTCGACGAGCTTTGTAATTACAAACTGGGTATTTTTAATCACTTTTCTACACTTATCACCCTCGTGAATTTATAATTATAGTCTGATTTCATGCCAATGAGAGCATTGCATGATCTCAAGTGTGGGGAAAGGTTATAAATTCTCTCGGGTTTGCACTTAGTTTATTTGCCAAATTTTGTGAAAATTTTAAAAAAAATTCAAATAAATGAATTCAAAATAATGTTTATACATATTTATGAACGATGAAAACTAGGTGTTAATACCGAAATTATCGTTACCTCGGAAAGGACATAAATTGCGAAACACCCTAAAACGCTTGAATTCATTTAAAATGGAATAAAGGAGAATAAAAAGGCAAAGAAAAAAACTAAGTGTGGGGAGAATGTACCTAGTTATTCAATTAAAAACTATCTAGCACATGTTTCCGTAAAGTTATTGCAGGTGCTTTTGTTTTGGACTAAATTAACTATTTTACCCGATGAAAGAAAAGAAAAGATGGATCTACACGATGAATCAATTCCATCATTAAAAGGAAGTAAAGTCTTCCGAAAAAGACACGCGCTGCTTGATTTAGGTCAGGAAGTTGTCGTCCAGACCAGCTGTAGGTTAACGAAAAATCTAGAAAAGTCATCACTAAAATCAGCAGGAAATCCACGGACCTCAGCATCAAACAGGGTCGCCAAGTGGTCAGATTTATCCTAACCATGAGAAGGATTTATCTCGTACAATGGGGGGGACACCGTGCAAATTAACTTGATAAGACTAATGAATCAGATCCCCAGAAAGGATAATCTCCTTAAAGATTAAAAATCAGCTTTTAAGACTGATATTACTCAATCCTTGAGATTGACCTTAAAGATTGAGAATTCAAACTCATGGAATTCAATGATATCTAAACTCGAGCTTGAACGAGAAAATATTTTGATCAAAATTATAAACCGATTTGTTTTCTAAAAACCCATTTTCAATGCGTTCATTACCATTGAACGTAAAATCCTAGGAATTCACCTGGAATTCATTAGGTCACCTGAACCAAATCGGGTGTCAATCGTAAGAACGGTGGTTGCATAGCATGGTCGAAGACAGGACCTTGTGCCAGACCGAAAAATCATAGGATGATCTTTACTATTGCTCCTACAAAGGATAGTACTAGCATCGGACACGTTTATAGACCATAATCAAAAGCAAGTCACGTGACATTGCCTTAACAGTTGCTTGTTCATCGCTTTCCTTTACAACCGGACGGTAGTTTATCGAAAGGTAATATACGGGACAAGTGAACTGGACGTGTTGCTTTCCTAATACAAGGTTAGCAAGTGGGTAACACAAAACCACAAGTGATGAGCTAAAATTTTCAAATCTGAAACCCACACAACCTACAAAAATATTTTGCAAACACCGGTGAAGGGTTATTCCAGAAAACCCGTCTAGGGTAAAAGCAAGATTGAATTTTCAAAAGATCAAATGTTTTCATAAAGATCCAATTTCCTAACAGATCTAAATTTTCATTGTCATGTGGGACTGTAAACCGCCTTTCAAATGTGCACTTTGCTTTGGAAACCGAAAGTAAATCGGCTATTTGATTGCAAGTGCCGTTGACCTAAACCCGAGGCAACTGTGGATGACACACCCACCTTTAACCATGGTTCTATCATTACTATCATTGTTTATACCGCCATCTCAAAATCACTGATGTATAAAGTGTGAAGAATAAAGAAGTGATTCGTGTGATGTATTATATTATTTCAAGTTATGTATTGCTTGAGGACAAGCAACGTTCATGTAACAACCCAACCCGTTAACCAACCAATAACGCGAAATAAAAAAAAATTGCTGGAACAGCATATGGCGCGGCGCGCCATATGGCCGCGCGGCGCGCCAAAGTGGCCTGTCCAAAAAGTCATGAAATGCGAAAATGTTTGACCACTTCCCGACGTATTTAGACAAAACGCTTTTAACCATACATTAATATATGTAGAACTAACACGTTCCATTAATAAAATTAGTTTTACGAAGACCGGGCCCACATCGGCCGTTTTACGACTTTCGTACGAAAATACAAGTTTTCAACCACATGATTTGTAATACAAAATAGAGGCCGAGCATGGCGATTGGGGATACGCTACCCAATCCTAATCAATCCAAAAGCAAGCCTTCTAAAGCAACCACGCAAGTCCACTAGTCCCCGCTTACCCGAGCCTCCGCATCCATGCAATCTATAAAAAAAAGTCAACAACGAGTGGGTAAGCTAACGCTTAGTGAATGATAACATACTACATACATATATATGTATAAAATGGACACGCCACAAAAATAACAAATACCGCATACCGAAGCAACCATGTAAGGCACTAAACTAAGCATACCGTACGATCACTAAGCAACAAGCTAACAACAAATAAAGTGAGTTCACCAACGACGATGTGAACAACGCCAATAAGCTACACCCGGAGGGTTAGCTACATCACAACAATACATTAATATAAACAACATTATACGTATACAATATATATATATATATATATATATATATATATATATATATATATATATATAACTCGAATAACATAATTGCTTACGCTTACAACACAATAACCATGGTTAACCAAATCTTCGCAAGGGAATGACTTCGCGAAACAAGTCATCGATGTTCATAACAACCATTAGTGCACTTAACACTTCGTACACTAATCCCTCGGGTGGCATCTTAACACTTCGATGCTTCACCCCGGGTGGTGCCTTAACACTTCGGCACTTCACCCCGAGTGGTGTCTTAACACTTCGATACTTCACTCTTCACCTTACTTGGAGTGGCATCTTAACACATCGATACTTCACTCCGGGTGGTGTCTTAACACATCGACACTTCACCCCGGGTGGCGTCTTAACACTTCGACACTTCACCCGTCATATTACTTTGAGTGGTGTCTTAGCACATCGACACTCCACTCGTCACGTGAACGTGGTGTCTTAGCACATCGACACTTCACATTTCACGCTACACAAATAAATACATCATATACATACACGTATAATTATCCCACTCACTATATTAACCCTTCGTCATTGGGGTTATATAATCCACATCACCCGCCCATGTGATAACGTACACACAAAGTGTGTACCTCGTCAAAGGTGGTCAACCGAAACGCACAACCGTGCCAATTGAACCTATACACAAGTCCATCAATCCACCTATATGTGAAGTGAGCTCTATAACCGAGAACCACTTCACCCGACCCGCACCCATCCTACACATACATATGCACATAGGATATTAACACTCATCTTGTCGCCTTGAAGAATGCTACCGAATAATCCGCAATCGCCGATGGAATGTACCTATTCCATTTATCACATAACAAGTAACACAATTAGGGTGGATATACAAATCAACCAAAATTAACTACTAGTGCAATTTCGACCCAAATGCACTTCCAAGTACAAACCGCGCCCAAAATTAACCAATAGTCACTAACACAAGTGAGAATGGTCTTAATATGCCCATCAAACCTAATCATAGGTGTTAAACACCTATCTTGCCCAAAATGACACTTAAACCCTACTTTTGACCCAAAGGAGTCAACATCGCGCCATTAGCAAGTTTTGACACCAAAACATTTTTAACTCGGTTTCATACTTCAACTTAATCCATTTTAAGTTTATAAACCTTACTAAATCGACAATTGGGTCATAACCGTCACCAAACCCTAATTTTGACCCATAGTCAAAATTAGTCAACCAAATAACCCTAAATCGGTTCCAATACTTCCATAATCACTAAACATAGCGATTAAACCCAAATTCAAGTTCTAAACATAACCAATTTATTCACCAACCCAAAATCCACCAACACTAACAATAAACCCGATTACTAGCATCACTAAACCCACTTCATGAGTCTAAATGAGTTTATCAACAAATCAAGTTCAAACCCTAACTTTGAATAGCAAAATCAACAATGAAATTCGGAGTTAGAACTTACCAATACCGCCAAAATGATGCCGTTGACGAGTAGAACAACTTTAATGCTTGAGGTTTGACCCGAAACAACCTCCTTCTTCTCCAAATGGAGTTCTCTCTCACTAGAACTCAATCTCTCTCTAGGGTTTGAGGATGAGAGTGTTTGATGAGTGAAAATGAGCTCCAATGGAGTTCTAGATCAGTTTTGGTGACTCTAAACCGACCCTAAATGAAAAGACCAAAGTACACCTCATTTAAGCCTTTTAAAAAGGCTGAAAATTGCATCAGACAGGTTCGGCGCGCCGCGCCGAAAGGTGGAGCGCCGCTCCAACCTACATATCAGTTTTCAGAAACTTGTTTTGGCCATAACTTTTTGACCGTAGCTCCGTTTTTGACGAATCAAATATCGTTGGAAACGTAATAAGATTTCCTTTCCAATGGTAAGGCTTTGAAACATCAACACAAACTTTATTTGGGGTTGAAAAGATACGTACACACCTTGTTACTTCAGACAACGTCCAGTTTTCCTTCGGCGTTCGAGCAAGCAACACGTACACTTCATACACGCATCGTACACCATAAATACATTATGTACAATAAATATTTGGGTCTTACAACTCTCCCCCACTTAAACTCGATCACGTCCTCGTGATCTTCTCCATTTAACCAATCCAGAACTACTCAACGGCCCTCAATCCTAAGTTCCAATCCAAACTTTCCTAGACAATTCTTCCCAATGAATCACCTTTAACAACAAAAATCGTCACCCGCGATTTATCGAAACCACTATCCGAGCACTAAAACCTGCTCTTTTCCCCCATATCGGGAAAAACTCAACCAATCTCTTACCGAGATATCAATTCCTTAGCGTACCTTTACCAAGGAAAACGCTAAAAGTGACCAAGTCTCAACCTAAAGTCAACGATCCGAACGTTGAAGATCGAACCACATGAATCCTTACGGATTACACTTACCACTGAACATCCTTTGTAGTGCGCAATTTAACCAATACGCCACTATCCGAACATCATAAGCAACGGCTAAAACCAAAAGCGCCCAAAACGACCATGGCAACGCTAAACCTAAAGTGTACAAAATCGACTATTGTCACACCCGTAACAACCTGTGAGCGAAACACGGCTATCGCCTCACTAATCACACAACATGGTCCTCACGATCCCACCATTGGTGTATGAAAAAACTGATAGATCACTCAACACTGGATGAAGTCAGCGGACCCCGAACGGTCATGCTTTACCAATCAACAATACCATGATGAAGTCAGCGGACCCCGAAGGT
The DNA here is from genome assembly GCF_046630445.1 of Rutidosis leptorrhynchoides. NCBI lineage: Eukaryota > Viridiplantae > Streptophyta > Magnoliopsida > Asterales > Asteraceae > Rutidosis > Rutidosis leptorrhynchoides. The sequence goes on from NC_092335.1 coordinate 73,080,041, forward strand.
CATGCTTCACCAATCAACAATACCATGATGAAGTCAGCGGACCTCAAACGGTCATGCTTCACCAATCAACAATACCATGATGAAGTCAGCGGACCCCGAAGGTCATGCTTCACCAATCAACAATACCATGATGAAGTCAGCGGACCCCGAAGGTCATGCTTCACCAATCAACAATACCATGATGAAGTCAGCGGACCCCGAAGGTCATGCTTCACCAATCAACAATACCATGATGAAGTCAGCGAACCCCGAAGGTCATACTTCACCAATCACATACGTACCTTTGGCCTCGAACAACGAGTAGTGCAACATCGCGCTCTGTTACACTATAGTGAATCCTAATGGATACCACTAACCATTCACACAATCGAGCAAGAACCACCTATATTAAACATAGGCACAAAACAATAATTCTCTAAAAGAGGATCCGATACGCACATCCCTTAATCAAGGGATTTCACCTTGCTCACCATACCCGTCCATTATCTCTCAACGAGATTCACCACATTACTACCTTGGTGATATTTCAAATCCAAAATGATAAGTACAATTTAACAGAAATTGTACCCTACTACAAATCGACCAAATCTAGGTCCCGACACAAATTTCGGATCTACCAAAAGCATTGTCCGAAATCTCATACTAAAACCTCCTCGTGCGGGAGTGTAACTCCCCCACTTGGAACTACGTTCCATAACCGTATCTCGTACACCCGCACAATGCTACCAAAGGTAGACTTTACCAATAATTGGGTTCACACGGCCCATCACCATGTCTTGCTTCAACTTTGAGCATACCAAGGATCCTAACCTATCCTTAAACACTTCGAACGAAAAGTGTACCACAAATTACACGAACTATACACTCGCAATCATCCAATTGCTTTAGTTTGTCGAATTTCACCCGATCACTCTTGTACCTAAGGGTTTCACTTCGGTACCCTAAGTACAATGTAACCGCAACATAATCGGAGTCGAACTCCACGCTAGTAAGTATAAAAAGGCACCTAATGTCGCGTCATGTAGACTCCTTTACCAACATACATCGAAATCAACACTCGATTTCAAGAATTTCAATCCACCTGACGAACCTCATGGTTCATCAACTTCTACGCGAAAGCGAACATGCGCTTAACGACCGAACACCAAAACCCATTTCCATGGTTTGGTAGAAACATTTCCCAAACACTAAGGGATGCTTGGTTGCACCAAGTCTTATGCCCTTCGCCCGACAATCCAAAGTCACCATAGGGTACTTCCATTAGGAACGTCACCCATATCAATAATATGCACAATACAATTGAGACCTTAAGGGTCTCACTCGAATGAGCTTAATGACCCGATACCAACCAAAATGCTTAAGCACCCAAGGATTCGCACCATAGGATCAAGGCACAATACACCACTTATACACTCTGCTGAGAGTAAACCGGAACCATAAACGTAAACCGCCCGCTTGCTGATGTAGCGCTGTTGGGCTTCCGTACTCCACTACCCATCATGTATCCGCGCTCTAACCTCCTAACCCGATCGTCATGAGATTCGGAACACTCTGACTTCCGATGTCCCTCCATCCGACAAATGAAACACCTGATTGAGCCTAAAGGCACTACCGTACAATCTTGTGCCAAATGACCCCGTTCCCCACACTTAAAGCACGTAATCTTGTAACCCTTCTTACTCTTCTTCTTCACATTCCCGACGCCTTCGGGCGTACTTCGTGCCCTCTTACCATGAGCACCATGTGATCCTAACCTTGCAAGTACATCTTCACCATCACTACCTCGAGGCTTGGGAAACCTCTTTTCAAACTCTTCCTTTATAACTTTAGTCACTTGGTCTCGGACCATTTCTGTCATTTGTCCTTCGACCAACTCCTTGGTTACTTCTCTAACCTTGCCGGTGAAAACTGAGACATATTGTTCAAACACGGCCTCAATCTTTAACGTTAACTTATCCTTCCCTTCGTAAATAGGCTCACTCGTTCCACATCCATCTTCTGTTTTCATTCTAAGGAATGCAAACGATTAGATCACGAATGTATAAACCACACGCACAACACCGTCCCATCTTGCTAAACACTCGTCGTACATTACTTGTTAGACACAATTTGCACCCGTAATAAGGTTTGCAAGTCCTTATTACGCACACACGCCGTATCGACTCATTAGTACAACGACCGCCTCGCTCGATGATATAAATAATCACAAACAAAATCTTACGCGATATAAGCACACGCGAGAATTATTATCACAACACAAATAGTATATTAATAATATCCGCATTACTAATATAAACGTTAGTCTACCTACAAACAAGGCACTAACTATAACCCATTCCGACCCGTAATCCTACAAGTCCCGCACAAAATTAAGCACACACAAAAGTCTAAGTCTAGGCACCTATCTCAAGTCACCTAAATCCCTTAGACCATGCTCTGATACCACTTGTAACAACCCAACCCGTTAACCAACCAATAACGCGAAATAAAAAAAAATTGCTGGAACAGCATATGGCGCGGCGCGCCAAAGTGGCCTGTCCAAAAAGTCATGAAATGCAAAAATGTTTGACCATTTCCCGACGTATTTAGACAAAATGCTTTTAACCATACATTAATATATGTAGAACTAACACGTTCCATTAATAAAATTAGTTTTACGAAGACCGGGCCCACATCGGCCGTTTTACGACTTTCGTACAAAAATACAAGTTTTCAACCACATGATTTGTAATACAAAATAGAGGCCGAGCATGGCGATTGGGGATACGCTACCCAATCCTAATCAATCCAAAAGTAAGCCTTCTAAAGCAACTACGCAAGTCCACTAGTCCCCGCTTACCCGAGCCTCCACATCCATGCAATCTATAAAAAAAAAGTCAACAACGAGAGGGTAAGCTAACGCTTAGTGAATGATAACATACTACATACATATATATGTATAAAATGGACACGCCACAAAAATAACAAATACCGCATACCGAAACAACCATGTAAGGCACTAAACTAAGCATACCGTACGATCACTAAGCAACAAGCTAACAACAAATAAAGTGAGTTCACCAACGACGATGTGAACAACGCCAATAAGCTACACCCGGAGGGTTAGCTACATCACAACAATACATTAATATAAACAACATTATACGTATACAATATATATATAACCATGGTTAACCAAATCTTCGCAAGGGAATGACTTCGCGAAACAAGTCATCGATGTTCATAACAACCATTAGTGCACTTAACACTTCGTACACTAATCCCTCGGGTGGCATCTTAACACTTCGATGCTTCACCCCGGGTGGTGCCTTAACACTTCGGCACTTCACCCCAAGTGGTGTCTTAACACTTCGACACTTCACTCTTCACCTTACTTGGAGTGGCATCTTAACACATCGATAAGTCACTCCGGGTGGTGTCTTAACACATCGACACTTCACCCCGGGTGGTGTCTTAACACTTCAACACTTCACCCGTCATATTACTTTGAGTGGTGTCTTAGCACATCGACACTCCACTCGTCACGTGAACGTGGTGTCTTATGTAACAACCCAAACCAACCCGCGAACAAACCACGTGAAAATACAAAATAAAAAAATAAAAAAATTGCTGCACAGTGAACTGGCGCGGCGCGCCATGATGGCCGCGCGGCGTGCCATTCGGGTCTGTCCGGAAAGTCTCAAAATGCGAAAAAGATTGACTAGTTCCCGACACTTTTAGACGAAACGCTTTTTACCATACATCCAAATATGTAAAACTAACCTGTTTCAAATATAAAATCAAGTTTTACATAATGGGGCCCACATTGGCCGTTTTACGACTTTCGTACAAAATACAAGTTTCAATCACAATTTACATTTAGACGAGTTAGGACTCTATAACCCAACCCGATACCAAGAGCCTAATCCCGGGGACTACCAAATCCCCAATCCGCGTCCGCATATCCAAAAGCTACCCCATCGAGCCCAAGCGCTCTACGCAACTAGTCTAACAACTAGCTAGTTTCATAACGCAATACCTGTAAAAAGGTAAACAACGTGAGGGGTAAGCTAAAAGCTTAGTGAATGCAATAATTATACGAATACATATATAATTATACCTACTTGCAAACACTTACACAAACCGCAAACACGCTAGCGAACATAATTAGCTTATCGTCACAATAACAAGCTATAAATCTCCAATACCACAAGCTAGCATAACAACCGAATATAAATATAACTCGAATAATATAATATGCTTACAACACAAATAACCATGGTCGACCAATAGTACAAGGGAACGGCGCTCGCGAAAACGCCATCGGTGTTCATAACATCCGTTAGGGCACTTAACACCTCGCACCACTAACCCCTAGGGTGGCACCTTAACACCTCGGCACTTCACCCCGAGTGGCATCTTAACACCTCGATGCTTCACTCACTAATTTACGGAGTGGTGTCTTAACACCTCGACACTACACTCCTAGGTGGCATCTTAACACCTCGATGCTACACCCGAGTGGCATCTTAACACCTCGATGCTACACTCTTCACGTGAAACGTGGTGTCTTAACACCTCGACACTACACCTTTCACGCTACAACAAATAGATACATTATATACATACGCATATAATTATTCCACTCACCTTGGAATGCCCGCATAAGTCATGTACAACATGATCTTCGTCCTCAAATCCGAGCAAGTAATCACCTATAATACACATAGGCACAATATACACATAAATTACACATTCTCTAAAAGAGAATCTGACACAAACATCCCTTAACCGAGGGATTACACATTGCTCGCCAAAACCCGCCCATTCAAAACCTAATGGACACTAACACATCACCACTTCGGGTGGTAATTCAAACCAACACAACAAAGTACGATTTAACCTTAAATCATACTTTACACCCATTAGAACAAACCTTGGTCTTAAAACTAAATTACTACTTAGGTAGTAGTCATTTCAAACGCCAATTACACAAAAACCCCAACACGTGCAATATTGACCCATAACAAGGTTGACCACGTTTGACTAAATCTTAAAATATCATTTTAACTCAAAATTACTTCTTGCGAGTAATTCATTCCAAAAACATCATTTAACACTTAACAAAATCGTTTAACATCCATTTAATCCAAATTAGTGTCGTCCTTAATTTTGACCCAATTCAAATTACCCATTTTGACCAAAGTCATAAAACGCCCAAAAATCACTAACGACTAGTGATTATATTTCCAAGACAACCACTAACACTTAAATCAAGTATTTACCTACTTGACTTACCAAAACTTGACTTGAAACTTAATTTAACACCGAATCAAGCTTACTTGTCCCAAAATACCCATTCGACCCGTTTTGACCTAAATTAGGGTTTACACCCAAAAACCAAGTCAACACAAGTGTTCTAAGGTTTAACCAACACACGCAAGATCCAAACTTACAATTTAATCAATCAAAACCCTAAGTCACCCATTTAGGCTTACTTACATGAATCTTACTCAAAACCCCCAAATTTCACAATAAAATGGGTTTATAACTCTAACTAACACAAACCCTAACTCAAACAAGAAATCAAACACTACAATTCAGATTAGGGTTTACCTCAAGCACCAAAACGAGCTCTAGTAGCTAGAAACACCAAGGAGAACCAAAACCCGCTTCCAATTTGGGCAAAAATCACCATCTTCATCATTAACTCAAGCTTCCTCTCTCTAGAAACTCATCTCTCTCTCTCTAAGATTGGGAGTGTTTGAATGGATGTCAAAATGATCCAAAAGTGGATCTAAAACTGATATTAAAGCCTCAAATCCGTCCATAAGTGAAAGGACCAAAGTACCCCTCATTTGACCCTTTAAAATGCTGAAAAAACGCATCAGGCACTTTCGGCGCGCCGCGCCATATGGTGGCGCGCCGCTCCACCCTACAGGTCAAATTTCTGAAACTTGTTTTGGCCATAACTTTTTGACCGTAGCTCCGTTTTCGATGAATCAAATATCGCTGGAAACGTAATGAGATTTACTATCCAATGGTAAGGTTTTAGAATATCAACTCCAACTTTAATTGGGATCCAAATATACACTTACAAGTCTCGTATTTCGAATGACGCTTGAAATAACGTGTAATTGAAAAACGGGTGTTACAACTCTCCCCCACTTAAATTGGATCACGTCCTCGTGATCCGCACAAACACTAGAAGTTAAAAACTTCTCCCACGAACATTTTCGCTTCCAACGCGAAGTCACACAAGTAGTAAACTCATCCGAATCCTCGCTTCGTGCACTAACGCATCATGGTACCACAATATTGGGTAATCAACCCACGAGTCGAAACAACCGTAACCGTTGCTCCTACGCCGAGTATCCAAACTCATACCATACACTTCACAATCGTCCTAAGAGTAGAACAATTTACCGACAAACATCGTCGTCACGCCTCACGATCTTACGAAACACAATCAAGCCCGACATCCATAACATCTTCTACAAATCCGAAGATCTAACCACACGCTAATAATCACTAGCGTGCACTACCGCAATAAACGATATCTCATACACTCAACGTCCAGAATTTCCATTTAGGAAAATACGTAAATCACTACATATACCTTCAAGTTCTCTCGGCTACAACTCGCCACAAGCTACGTCCGTAACCATATCACTCAATCAGTCAATCCGCATACGACCAATCCGTCACTGGATTAATCCAGGACAACAATAATACACCACGAATTAGACGAAGCATCAACACATCGTCATAGGGTTTCTCCTCTGAACCATACAATACGGCTTCCTAGTACTCGCATAGAAGCTATTCGTATACCAAAATCCCGTCAACGGCGAATCATCATCACAAAATTTCCACAATTCGCCACACGACTCACAAAATATTCACCACGCCGGGTGAACTTTTCTACCTAGACCGTCCGTTAAGGATGGTCTCAACATTTCAATGCAACTAACAGTCGCATCACTAGGGAGCACACTCTCGTAAACAAACAACATCTGCGTGTCTCGATGTGAGACAGTCAAAATCGACACTCTCCGCCTCACATTCGTCCATAAAGTGGAATAATCCACTGACAATCTTCACGATTGCGTTTCCCGACAGGGAAAATACGATATTCGCCACGATATCGAACTCGTCCTCATTCAATTATACTGTCCGGGTTTCATGACAACCCAGATTTTTCACTACGGGAGCACTCGCAACAACACTTCATTCTCTCACTCCGGGATCTCAAACTTCACATTTGGTCTCATACCGCACATTGGTACTACACGACCACCTTACATAGGAAGTCTTACACTTCCTTCGATCCCATCCTCACAATCTTCACGCATAACATTCCAGAGTTGTAACTCACAATCGTAAAGCACGATCTCGAGTCGACATTAGCAACCCGTCACTCTTCCTCGTTAGGAACTCCGAATACCTATTGAGGCTTAGCACGGTACGCTCCGACATTTCACTATACATAACACCACTGGAGTTTTCCTTGGGCGACAGTAAAAACTCCCCCACTTAGGATTTATCTCCCTATTCTCACCGCCAAGATGATAACATCCAGCGGAATTGAAATTCCACGTCACACCTGACCATTGTCACCGTTGGTCATAAACATCAATTTATCGCAATTTCACTTTAAGCTCTCAGAGCCGACAGGCACAATCACTTGAGACGTCATACACGCGATGACATCGCACATCCATACCACAATTCACAACTAACTACCTTAATTGTTTGAAAAGCAAACTCCACCAAAGTCCTACATATGCCTCTAAGCCTAGGCATAGGTCACTCCGCTTACTCAGTCGTGCATCTCAGTCGAGATCACCCGCCCTTCCACGCAACGAGCTTTTTCAACAATTGCTCACTCTCATGGAGAAGAGTGACCAATTCCGACACATAATTGCGTCCACCACAATGTCAACACTTCATCATATCCTTCGGACTAACCGACCATTAAGTCCGTCACCGGCTCACCGGTCATCTCTACCCGTCTATCACTTAAGAGCAACAAGATTCGCTCACCCGTCACTTCATAAGAAATATTCGTCACAATGCTCTTAAACTTCGACTTTCGCAACCGTCGAATTACCATCACCCGTCGATCACTATTATAATCTCTGATGCTTCCAAGGGTATCTCACGGACACCCAAAGCACAAAGTGATCACACCACTACCGGAGTTGAACATTACACTAGCAGGTATAAAGGCACCTGACGCAGTGTCATGCAGACTCCCACCACAATCAAATGAATTTTAGAAAATCGATCTTTAGGTTCCATACACCCGATGTCACCCATCTCTCTATAATAATGATCCGAAGTCATACCTACCCGACAACCTTACGGTTTATTGTCTTATCGAAAGTTCCTAGCGATCACACGCTACCCGCAATTTTCAAAAGGCCAAAACGATATAGCCTAACGAAACCCTTCATCTAACACTAAGGAGATGCTTGAGAACACCAAGTCTTACACCTTTCCACCTATCGGCACAGTCACAACGACGGGGGTATTCCGTTAGGAATGTTACCCTATAATCCACAACACACCAACACACTATCTTAAACATCGTCATATGGGTCCCACTCCCATGAGTTTAATGATCCGAAGACTCCTCGATTCGCCAATTCCAAGGCGACTCATAATTAGAATCCTAACACGATTCTCTACCCACACACTCTACCGAGTGTAACTCAAAACTACAATCATTAGACTTGTCGTATTCCATTACGGAATTCAAGTCCTCGTCGCACACACGCAAGTGTAAATCGGTCATCCTAGTTACGATGGGTAACTAAAACCAATTACAATCTCAATAATGCACCCACTACTTAGGGTGGCTAAGCACGCACCAAACTCGTGAGTTGGCTCACTCACTTAACTAACCGAATCCATCGTACACTTCCCGACTCTTAACGAACTTGATGTGCCAACAAGCACATCACCCGAGACCACTATAAACTAGGAACCAATAAAAGATTCCAAATACGTCCCGTTCTACCCCAACCATGCCACATTTCCTCCGTTCGGTACTTGTCATGTCATGCTCGATGTCAAGATACACTTTCGTAATAATGGTGATCAATCACTATTACAAATGCGTACCTTACCATTTCCACATGGTCATGTAAAGTACTTTACCCGGACTGACGCAACATTCACACAAAATAACACGCGATAATTCCTAGTACCCGAATGACCAAAGTCCTTACCGCGAACTTGATCACTCAAACCGCCAAACATTCGAATCTCTCCAATAGATTCGTCTCTAGGACACCGCACCAATAGATACCTGTATATATACACCTATATACAATATAATAATAAATATACACAAGTACACCGCAACCACAAGTCAACCTACAACCTAGGTGACTATCACTAAAACAACGTCCAAATTCGCCTACTTACATTAGGCACTAGCAAGCTAAGGCACTAATTTAAACACGAAATAAGGCCCCCACATAATCACACTTTGGACAAAAACAAGTCCTAGTTAGTCACCTACTCTAAGGCACTAACAAACCTCAATCTGACCCGTAATCCTACAAGTCCCGCAATTAACGCACCACTATCAATAAGTCTAAGACTAGGCACCTATTCCAAGGTCACCTAATTCCCTTAGACTATGCTCTGATACCACTTGTAACAACCCAAACCAACCCGCGAACAAACCACGTGAAAATACAAAATAAAAAAAAAAAAATTGCTGCACAGTGAACTGGCGCGGCGCGCCATGATGGCCGCACGGCGCGCCATTTGGGTCTGTCCGGAAAGTCTCAAAATGCGAAAAAGATTGACTAGTTCCCGACACTTTTAGACGAAACGCTTTTTACCATACATCCAAATATGTAAAACTAACCTGTTTCAAATATAAAATCAAGTTTTACATAATGGGGCCCACATTGGCCGTTTTACGACTTTCGTACAAAATACAAGTTTCAATCACAATTTACATTTAGACGAGTTAGGACTCTATAACCCAACCCGATACCAAGAGCATAATCCCGGGGACTACCAAATCCCCAATCCGCGTCCACATATCCAAAAGCTACCCCATCGAGCCCAAGCGCTCTACGCAACTAGTCTAACAACTAGCTAGTTTCATAACGCAATACCTGTAAAAAGGTAAACAACGAGATGGGTAAGCTAAAAGCTTAGTGAATGCAATAATTATACGAATACATATATAATTATACCTACTTGCAAACACTTACACAAACCACAAACACGCTAGCGAACATAATTAGCTTATCGTCACAATAACAAGCTATAAATCTCCAATACCACAAGCTAGCATAACAACCGCATATAAATATAACTCGAATAATATAATATGCTTACAACACAAATAACCATGGTCGACCAATAGTACAAGGGAACGGCGCTCGCGAAAACGCCATCGGTGTTCATAACATCCGTTAGGGCACTTAACACCTCGCACCACTAACCCCTAGGGTGGCACCTTAACACCTCGGCACTTCACCCCGAGTGGCATCTTAACACCTCGATGCTTCACTCACTAATTTACGGAGTGGTGTCTTAACACCTCGACACTACACTCCTAGGTGGCATCTTAACACCTCGATGCTACACCCGAGTGGCATCTTAACACCTCGATGCTACACTCTTCACGTGAAACGTGGTGTCTTAACACCTCGACACTACACCTTTCACGCTACAACAAATAGATACATTATATACATACGCATATAATTATTCCACTCACCTTGGAATGCCCGCATAAGTCATGTACAACATGATCTTCGTCCTCAAATCCGAGCAAGTAATCACCTATAATACACATAGGCACAATATACACATAAATTACACATTCTCTAAAAGAGAATCCGACACAAACATCCCTTAACCGAGGGATTACACCTTGCTCGCCAAAACCCGCCCATTCAAAACCTAATGGACACTAACACATCACCACTTCGGGTGGTAATTCAAACCAACACAACAAAGTACGATTTAACCTTAAATCATACTTTACACCCATTAGAACAAACCTTGGTCTTAAAACTAAATTACTACTTAGGTAGTAGTCATTTCAAACGCCAATTACACAAAAACCCCAACACGTGCAATATTGACCCATAACAAGGTTGACCACGTTTGACTAAATCTTAAAATATCATTTTAACTCAAAATTACTTCTTGCGAGTAATTCATTCCAAAAACATCATTTAACACTTAACAAAATCGTTTAACATCCATTTAATCCAAATTAGTGTCATCCTTAATTTTGACCCAATTCAAATTACCCATTTTGACCAAAGTCATAAAACGCCCCAAAATCACTAACGACTAGTGATTATATTTCCAAGACAACCACTAACACTTAAATCAAGTATTTACCTACTTGACTTACCAAAACTTGACTTGAAACTTAATTTAACACCGAATCAAGCTTACTTGTCCAAAAATACCCATTCGACCCATTTTGACCTAAATTAGGGTTTACACCCAAAAACCAAGTCAACACAAGTGTTCTAAGGTTTAACCAACACACGCAAGATCCAAACTTACAATTTAATCAATCAAAACCCTAAGTCACCCATTTAGGCTTACTTACATGAATCTTACCCAAAACCCCCAAATTTCACAATAAAATGGGTTTATAACTCTAACTAACACAAACCCTAACTCAAACAAGAAATCAAACACTACAATTCGGATTAGGGTTTACCTCAAGCACCAAAACGAGCTCTAGTAGCTAGAAACACCAAGGAGAACCAAAACCCGCTTCCAATTTGGGCAAAAATCACCATCTTCATCATTAACTCAAGCTTCCTCTCTCTAGAAACTCATCTCTCTCTCTCTAAGATTGGGAGTGTTTGAATGGATGTCAAAATGATCCAAAAGTGGATCTAAAACTGATATTAAAGCCTCAAATCCGTCCATAAGTGAAAGGACCAAAGTACCCCTCATTTGACCCTTTAAAATGCTGAAAAAACGCATCAGGCACTTTCGGCGCGCCGCGCCATATGGTGGCGCGCCGCTCAACCCTACAGGTCAAATTTCTGAAACTTGTTTTGGCCATAACTTTTTGACCGTAGCTCCGTTTTCGATGAATCAAATATCGTTGGAAACGTATTGAGATTTACTATCCAATGGTAAGGTTTTAGAACATCAACTCCAACTTTATTTGGGATCCAAATATACACTTACAAGTCTCGTATTTCGAATGACGCTCGAAATAACGTGTAACTGAAAAACGGGTGTTACATCTTAGCACATCGACACTTCACATTTCATGCTACACAAATAAATACATCATATACATACACGTATAATTATCCCATTCACTATATTAACCCTTCGTCATTGGGGTTATATAATCCACATCACCCGCCCATGTGATAACGTACACACAAAGAGTGCACCTCGTCAAAGGTGGTCAACCGAAACGCACAACCGTGCCAATTGGACCTATACACAAGTCCATCAATCCACCTATATGTGAAGTGAGATCTATAACCGAGAACCACTTCACCTGACCCGCACCCATCCAACACATACATATGCACATAGGATATTAACACTCACCTTGTCGCCTTGAAGAATGCTACCGAATAATCCGCAATCGCCAATGGAATGTACCTATTCCATTTATCACATAACAAGTAACACAATTAGGGTGGATATACAAATCAACCAAAATTGACTACTAGTGCAATTTCGACCCAAATGCACTTCCAAGTACAAACCGCGCCCAAAATTAACCAATAGTCACTAACACAAGTGAGAATGGTCCTGATATGCCCATCAAACCCAATCATAGGTGTTAAACACCTATCTTGCCCAAAATGACACTTAAACCCTACTTTTGACCCAAAGGAGTCAACATCGCGCCATTAGCAAGTTTTGACACCAAAACATTTTTAACTCGGTTTCATACTTCAACTTAATCCATTTTAAGTTTATAAACCTTACTAAATCGAAAATTGGGTCATAACCGTCACCAAACCCTAATTTTGACCCGTAGTCAAAATTAGTCAACCAAATAACCCTAAATGGGTTCCAATACTTCCATAATCACTAAACCTAGTGATTAAACCCAAATTCAAGTTCTAAACATAACCAATTTATTCACCAACCCAAAATCCACCAACACTAACAATAAACCCGATTACTTGCATCACTAAACCCACTTCATGAGTCTAAATGGGTTTATCAACAAATCAAGTTCAAACCCTAACTTTGAATAGCAAAATCAACAATGAAATTCGGAGTTAGAACTTACCAATACCGCCAAAATGATGCCGTTGACGAGTAGAACAACTTTAATGCTTGAGGTTTGACCCGAAACAACCTCCTTCTTCTCTAAATGGAGTTCTCTCTCACTAGAACTCAATCTCTCTCTAGGGTTTGAGGATGAGAGTGTTTGATGAGTGAAAATGAGCTCCAATGGAGTTCTAGATCAGTTTTGGTGACTCTAAACCGACCCTAAATGAAAAGACCAAAGTACCCCTCATTTAAGCCTTTTAAAAAGGCTGAAAATTGCATCAGACAGGTTCGGCGCACCGCGCCGAAAGGTGGAGCGCCGCTCCAACCTACAGGTCAGTTTTCAGAAACTTGTTTTGGCCATAACTTTTTGACCGTAGCTTCGTTTTTGACGAATCAAATATCGTTGGAAACGTAATAAAATTTCCTTTCCAAAGGTAAGGCTTTGAAACATCAACACAAACTTTATTTGGGGTTGAAAAGATACGTACACACCTTGTCACTTCAGACAACGTCCAGTTTTCCTTCGGCGTTCGAGCAAGCAACACGTACACTTCATACACGCATCGTACACCATAAATACATTATGTACAATAAATATTTGGGTCTTACAGTTCAAGTGTGGGGATATTTGATAGTGCTCCAAATGAACATATATTTAGTAGCAATATCCTCCCAATATGTAAATTATTTAGTTGTAATTGTCCTATTTTAAGTTGTAATCGTTTATATTAAATAAGTGCGAAGACAAAAGGCGAAAACGATGATTTGAAGACGCAAATGACCAAAAAGCTCAAATGTACAAGATACAATCCAAGTGGTTCAATTTATTGATGAGAAACGTCTAAAAATGACAAGAGTACAAGTTGCGGAATGCAAAGTACACGATATAAAATAATACGCAAGGACGTTCGAAAATCCGGAACTGGGACATGAGTCAACTCTCAACGCTCGACGCAACGGACTAAAAATTACAAGTCAACTATGCACATAAATATAACATAATATTTTAATAATTCTTAAAATTATTTATATATTATATTTATTTATATATTATGTCGGCAAAGCTAAGATCCAAATTGATGTGAGCTGGAAAATCAAACTCTACGACTCGCGGAGTTTGAAGGCCAAAAACTCCACGACTCGCGGAGTTTGAAAAATCAGAAATCCCTATAAAAGGCCACGAATTCTGCGAGTTTAAAAAAATAATAATAATAATACTCTGTAATAAATAATAAATATATATATATATATATATATAATATATATATATAGTATAGGGTAGTTTTATATTAGATTAGTTCGGGTTATGTAAAGGTTATTTTACGGGTTTTTGAAGTCGAAATTTTGTCTGTGTAACACTACGCGATAAATACTCAATGTAAGTTATGTTCTCCTTTTTAAATTAATGTCTCGTACTTAAGTTATTATTATGCTTATTTGAGCCGAAGTAATCATGATGTTGGGCTAAAAATTAAAGACGGGGTAATTGGGCTTTGTACTATTAAAATACGATACAATTTTACACAAGATATTTATTTATTTAAAGAATGGATATACCTAAACCTTGCTACAACACTTATAGGCAGTGTACCTAATCGTACAGTAGTGTAGTTTTTAGTAAGTCCGGTTCGTTCCACAGGGAATCTTTAAACAAAGCTTAACGCTGTATTAGTTTAATTTATAAAAATACAAATAAGTAATATTATTATTATAAAGGGGGGTTTTTACCGTTTAATGACCGGTTTGTCGATTTTGAAACTTTAGTCGCAGATAAAACCTAATGTAAATATTAAAAATAAATATAACTTAATTTAAAGCGTAAAATAAATAACGATAATGAAATTGCGATAAATAAAAGTGCGATAAAATAAACTTGCGATAATTAAAAAGTATGATAATTAAAAATGCAATTAAATACAATAACAATAAATAAAAGTGCGATAATTAAAAGTGCAATTAAATATAAAATAAAGGAAATTAAAAATGAAATAAAATAATTATGCTTATTTAAACTTCCGTAATCATGATGTTTGACGTGTTGATTTTAGTTTTATGCCCATGGGTTAATTGTCCTTTGTCCTGGATTATTTAATATGTCCGTCTGGTTTTTGTCCATAACAGTCCATCAGTCATAAATATAAAGTGCGAGTGTCCTCGTCAAATTATCCTTATACCCGAAGTTAAATATTCCAACTAATTGGAGACTTAAACTGTAACAAGGTTTTAATACTTTGTTTAATAATTACACCAGGTTATCGACTGCGTGTAACCCAAGGTTTTAATACTTTGTTATCAATTATGCCAAGTGTCCTTGTACATAATTTCACCCCTGTTTTAATAATTATAGTGACTATTAATCCATTTCCGTGTCCGGTTAAATGAACTATTATTCGTACATATAAATACCCCGCCCATCATGTCTGATCGAGTGTATATGGTTATTTATAGGGACGTCCAATTGTAAATCTTTATATTAAAATTAACAAACTATCATTTAGTTAAACAAATATAAAGCCCATTAATAGCCCATAGTCTAATTTCCACAAGTGTCGCTCTTTTGTCCAAACCCCAATTATTGTACAAAGCCCAATTACCCAAATTTAAATATTTTTAGCCCAACATCATGATTACTTCGGATTAAATAAGCATAATAATAACTTAGCTACGAGACATTAAATTAAAAAGGTTGAACATAACTTACAATGATTAAAAATAGCGTAGCGTTACACGGACAGAATTTTAACTTACACTCTTACAACATTCGCTAACATACCCTTATTGTTGGAAATTAAAATTAAAATTTAAAATTAAAATAAATATATATACATATACTACGTTGATGAATGAAGAAAAAGATGTGTTGAATTCAGAAAAATGCGTTGCCTTTTATAGGCCCACACTGAAATTTGGGGCTCCGCGAGTCGCGGCCCTTGTTGCCTTCGAACTCCGCGAGTCGCGGAGGTAATATTTACAGCTCACACATCTTTGGATCCTTTCTTGCCGACGGATTTTATAATATAAATATATAATTTATATAATTAATTATATATTATATTATATTTATACATATAATTAATTTGCAACTTTCGCTCCGTTGCGTCGCGCGTTGCGAGTTGACTTTGATCCCGGTTTCGGATTTTCGAACGTCCTTGCGTACTATTTTATATATATATATATATGCCTGCTTGCTGTTCGCTATATAAAGAGAAAAAAAATGTTTTCAACTTTTAGAATGTTTTAGGCAAACCTTATAACACAAATTGTGTTTAAAATCACTCCTAAAAACTTTAACAATCGTCAATTTAACAGGAAACTTCAAAACAAGTTCGAATTTTAATGAAGAACAATTATTGACTTTTTTATCCAAAACTTTGACTCATAAATTCAAGCCCGGTATAACGAATTGAAACTTGATATTTTGCAGTTAGTTTGAGTAATTGATTCCTAACAAGACTGCATTATTACTTTTTGAAATGGAATTTGAATTCGAGCTTTTGTAAAAATGGACAAGAACAGGGGTTACGGTTTTCTGCTTAATCATTTAATTTGTTGTAATGATTTTAATTGATAATGGTGTGAATGATACAGAGAATTTCGGTTGTTTTTATAGTAGAAGGATGTAGACATGATCAATCAGGAGTATATAAAAAAAATACATAATGCTCGATCACCATGGAAGAAGAAAGAAGAAAACAATATATATAAAACTTCGATCGTGATTAATAAAAAAATAAAAGCAGATAAAAAATATAAAGCAGCAGGAGATCACGATTTTAAAATATAAAATTTAAAAGTTGATACCTAATTTAGGTATTAGTCTTTTTCATTTTTATTTAATTCAGATTAATAATTAATAATTAATAATAATAATAATAATAATAATAATAATAATAATAATAATAATAATAATAATACTAATAATGATAATGATAATAATAGTATTATTAATGATAATAATAAAAGATTGTATTATTTTGATATTAATAATGATGATATTTCATTATATCAATATTCAGGTTAAATATTAATAATAATACTAATAATAATAATTTTAGTAATGATAATAATGTTAGTAATGACAATAATAATAATAAAATCATAATTTTAATTATAATTAATAATAATGATAATAATCATTATATCATGTAATTAATACTATTAATAATAATAATATTATTAATAATAATAAGTTGTGTTAATAATAGTGATATTTATAATAATCTTATCACTTTTAGTAAAAGTGATAATACTAATAATATTAATGATAATAATAATTATTAATAATAATAATATTAATAATATTGAGAGTAATAATACTTGTAAATGATAATGATGAGTGATAATAATAATATTAATATATAACAATTTTTAATATTAATACATAATTATTTACAAATAATGGTTCGTGAATCGTTGGAATTACATAAAATTTAGGTTTAAATTTTGTCGGAAATTTCCGGGTTGTTATAGTACCTACTCATTAAAAGAAATTTCGTCTCGAAATTTTAGTTGTTGCCATCAGTCGGCATTTTTTGTAAATAGGTGAGGATATTTTTATTTGGTCTTCACGTTCCCAGGTATACTCTGGGCCACGTCGTGAATTCCAACAGATAGAATATTGTTTTGTTTCAAGAGTTTAAATCTTACGATCCATAAATTTTACGAAGTGCATTTTATTATTAATGCGAAGGTTATCTAAAGGATTTAACAAGAGTGTCATTGATTAGGTTTTCTCAGAAAGAGATGATGACGCTATACAAGCATTTCAATACACATTTAATAGTGGGCTTATTTAAACCTTGTGCGTTTATGCCACAATATTAGGGTAGACAAAATAGAGAGGAGTTCGTGAAAATCACGGTCATGAAATTTGATAGAGATCGTCATTGTTTACAACAAGAATGATGAATATGAGTTGAAAAACAGAGTTTTATCAACATTGGGTAATATGGATGAAACGATTCGATTACAGGAAGAGTATAAACGAAGCTATCGTAAAAGACTGAAATGAGGAAATTAAATATTCGCCTTAACTTTTGACG
This sequence comes from Rutidosis leptorrhynchoides, assembly GCF_046630445.1. Lineage (NCBI taxonomy): Eukaryota > Viridiplantae > Streptophyta > Magnoliopsida > Asterales > Asteraceae > Rutidosis > Rutidosis leptorrhynchoides. Next base: position 73,098,322 of record NC_092335.1, read on the forward strand.
TAGTCACGATTGATTTCCGGAATTCAAGGAATTAAATGAAATCTTCATAATCTATAAGATTTGATTCTCCGATAATTAAGGAATTTTGGGGTTTTCTTTGATTTAATGCGGTGAATTGCCTCGATTGTTGTGTCTGAAATCTTGCTATAAATTAACTTCTTCCGTTTCATTATCTTCACCACTTCTAAACTTTCTTCCTCAATTCATACTTCCAAAAGATTTGTCAATATGCTTCATCCAGTTCTAATCCTGGATATAGTCCTGACTTTTATATCTATCGTGCTTCTTTTTCATCTGTCGCTGGAAGAGTCAGTTTACTTCTACTATGCTTTTGGATTTATAGTGTTTTTAGTCCTCCCGTATCTTTATATTGCTATACGCATTGATATACATGGTTTGTAATTTCGGTGTTGTTATCGGGCTTTGTATTTTCCCTTATATGTTGAAGCTTCATGCTTTTGTAAAGCAAGTAATGGTCCAGAATTCGTAGTGATGTGGTAGCGGAGTGTATATAAAATAGCTATTAATTTTAGCAGGAAATACTATTAAATACGATACAATTTTACACAAGATATTTATTTATTTAGAGAATGGATATACTTAAACCTTGCTACAACACTTATAGGCAGTGTACCTAATCGTACAGTAGTGTAGTTTTTAGTAAGTCCGGTTCGTTCCACAGGGAATCTTTTTAAACAAAGCTTAACGCTATATTAGTTACCTTTTATAAAAAGACAAATATATATATAAGTAATATTATTATTATAAAGGGGGGTTTTTACCGTTTAATGACCGGTTTGTCGATTTTAAAACTTTAGTCGCAGTTAAAACCAAATGTAAAATAATAAATAAATACAAGACTTAATTTAAAGCGTAAAGTAAATAACGATAATGAAATTGCGAATAATAAAAGTGCGATAAAATAAACTTGCGATAATTAAAAAGTACGATAATTAAAAGTGCAATTAAATACAATAACAATAAAAATGCGATAATTAGAAGTGCAATTAAATATAAAATAAAGGAAATTAAATATGAAATAAAAGGATTATGCTTATTTAAACTTCCGTAATCATGATGTTTGACGTGTTGATTTTGGTTTTATGCCCATGGGTTAATTGTCCTTTGTCCTGGATTATTTAATATGTCCGTCTGGTTTTTGTCCATAACAGTCCATTAGTCATAAATATAAAGTGCGAGTGTCCTCGTCAAATTATCCTTATACCCGAAGTTAAATATTCCAACTAATTTAGGACTTAAACTGTGACAAGATTTTAATACTTTGTTTAATAATTACACCAGGATGTCGACTGAGTGTAACCCAAGGTTTTAATATTTTGTTATCAATTATACCAAGTGTCCTTGTACATAATTTCACCCCTGTTTTAATTATTCTAGTGGATATTAATCCATTCTCGTGTCCGGTTAAATGAACGATTATTCGTACATATAAATACCCCGCCCATCGTGTCCGATCGAGTGTATATGGTAATTTATAGGGACGCCCAATTGTAAATCTTTATATTAACATTAACAAACTATCATTTAGTTAAACAAATATAAAGCCCATTAATAGCCTATAGTCTAATTTCCACAAGTGTCGTTCTTTTGTCCAAACCCCAATTATGGTACAAAGCCCAATTACCCAATTTTAGTAATTAGCCCAACATCATGATTACTTCGTTTTAAATAAGCATAATAATAACTTAGCTACGAGACATTAAATTAAAAAGGTTGAACATAACTTACAATGATTAAAAATAGCGTAGCGTTACACGGACAGAATTTCGACTTACACCCTTACAACATTCGCTAACATACCCTTATTATTAGAATTATAATTAAAATTAAAATTAAAATATAAATTATAAATATAAATATTACGATATAGATAGAGAGATGGATATATGAGTTATGAAAAATGATCAGAATTCGGTTGGCTTTATAGGGAATTGAGTTCAAGTATACTCCGCGACTCGCGGCATTTTATGCCTTCAAACTCTGCGAGTCGCGGAGTTTGAAATTACAGCTCACAAACTTTGGAGTCTTTCTTGCCGACGGATTTTTTCATTTATATAATATATAAATAATTATAAGAATTATTTAAATATTATATTATATTTATGTGCATAGTTGACTTGTAATTTTTAGTCCGTTGCGTCGAGCGTTGATAGTTGACTCATGTCCCGGTTCCGAATTTTCGAACGTCATTGCGTACAATTTGATATCTTGTACTTTGCGTTTTGAATCTTGTACTCTTGTAATTTCGAGACGTTTCTTATCAATAATTGGAACCTCTTTGATTGTCTTTTGTACTTTTGAGCTTTTTGGTCCTTTGCGTCTTCAATTCGTCGAATCTGTCTTTTGTCTTCACCTTTTATTATTTAAACGAATATCACTTGTAAATAGAACAATTGCAACTAAAAGCTTGTCTTTCTTGAGGAATAATGCTATGAAATATATGTTCGTTTTTAGCATTATCAAATATTCCCACACTTAAGCGTTGCTTGTCCTCAAGCAATATCGTCTTGAAATACTAGAATCACTTCTTTATTCTTCACACTTTGTACATCCGTGATTTCTATACGGCGGTATAAACAATGGTAGTAACGATATGGTTTACAGTCCCACATGACTATAAAAATTTAGATCCATTAAGGAAATTGGATCTTTATGAAAACATTTGATCTTTTGAAAATTAAATCTAGTTTTTACCCTAGATAAGTTTTCCGGAATAACCCTTTACCGGTGTTTGCAAAATATTTTTGTGGGTTTGGTGGGTTTCAGATTTGAAAATTTTAGCTCAAAACTTGCGATTTTGTGTCACCCACTTGCTAACCTTGTATTTGGAAAGCAACACGTCCAGTTTACTTGTCCCGTATATTACCTTTTGGTAAACTACCGTCCGGTTGTAAAGGAAAGCGTTGAACAAGCAACTGTTAAGGCAATGTCCCCTGACATGCTTTTAATTATGGTCTATAACGTGTCGGACGCAATTACTATCCTTGGTAGGAGCAATAGTAAAGCTCACCCTTATGATTTTTCGGTCTGGCACAAGGTCCTGTCTTTGACCATGCTATGCAACCACCGTTTTTACGGTTGACACCCGATTTAGTTCAGGTGACCTAATGAATTCCAGGTGAATTCCTAGGATTTTACGTTCAATGGTAATGAACGCATTGAAAATAGGGTTTTCAGAAAACAAATCGGTTTGTAGTTTTGATCAAAATATTTTCTCGTTCAAGCTCGAGTTTAGATATCATTGAATTCCATGAGTTTGTAATTCTCAATCTTTAAGGTCAATCTCAAGGATTGAGTAATATCAGGCTTAAAAGCTGATTTTTGATCTTTTAAGGAGATTATCCTTTCTGGGGATCTGATTCATTAGTCTTATCCAGCTAATTTGCATGGTGCCCCCCCATTGTACGAGATAAATCCTTCTCATGGTTAGGATAAATCTGACCACTTGGCGACCCTGTTTAATGCTGAGGTCCGTGGATTTCCTGCTGATTTTAGTGATGACTTTTCTAGATTTTTCGTCAACCTACAGCTGGTCTGGACGACAACTTCTTGACCTAAATCAAGAAGCGCGTGTCTTTTTTGGAAGACTTTACTTCCTTTTAATGATGAAATTGATTCATCGTGTAGATCCATCTTTCTTACAGTAAATCAGGTAAAACTTTTTAGTTTAGTCCAAAGCAAAAGTATTTTCAGTTATTTGTACAAAAATATGTGATATATGTTTTGAATAACTTGGAGAATTTTCCCACACTTGGCTTTTATTTTCCTTTTTATTGTCCTCTATTCCATTTTAAATGAATTTTAACATTTTGGTTTGTTTCTCAATTTATGTCCTTTCCGAGGTAACAATAATTTCGGTGTTAAAACCTAGTTTTATCGTTCATAAATATGTATAAACATGATTTTGAGTTCATTTAATTGAAAATTTTGAAAAATTTTACTAGAATTGGGTAGTCAGTATATAAGACTAGGGTTGTTCTTTATTATCAGAGAGCACTAGATTCTAATACAACTACTGCTTTACTAGTATTTTTAATGGTAACCAAGTGTTTAAGATAAAAATTATAAAATCCGAAAGAATTTAACCCCTTCCCACACTTAAGATCTTGCAATGCCCTCATTTGCAAGAAATCAGTAACAATTTAAATTATTGAGGGTGATTTGTGTGAAAATGATTAAATTTTACCAAAGTTTCCAAACATATTTGTGTTTATTTGCTGAATGATAAATGGTGCACATCATTTGTTCATTCCGTCTTGTTGTTATTTCACATATATTTTGCATCTTGTCGTCAAAATTAGTTGCTTTTGCTGAACTTAATGCCAGTCTTTGAAAATGCGTTGTTTTACCCTGTTGTGTACATAAGATAAACTGCAAACATATATACATATTTTTGAAGTTTGGTATATTACCCCAAATTCAAAAATTATTAAAATCTAAGAATAAAAGTTAGAAAATTATAAAAACTATTACAATATTAACATAAGTATTAAACGTATCAACATTACGAATTACAAAATAAATAAAACTAAGTAGACTAGGGATGATACTGATACCAATAGGGGTTCCAAGCATAACCATAGGTGCTATAGAATGCTTCGTCTGGGTTATACGTAGGATACGGTGGTTGCATCTCTATAGACCAGGGAGGGAATATGGGTTTTGGAGTAGGAATATAGTTTCTACCTATATGTTGGCAATGAGCTATGATTTAGTTTTGATGAACTTGCCAATCTTCAAATGCTCTCTGTCTAGCATTTTCGTACTCCTGTGAAGCTATAAACCTTTGCATTTCTTGCATTTCATTTCCCCCTCCTACATTACCTTGCTGTTGGTTTCTCTCAACCTGTGGATGTCTACCATGGTATTGTACTGCGGCGTTATTTCGCCTCTTCAAAACTTTCGCACCATGGTATACATTTAAACCTATTGTATCGCGGGGTTCTGGTTCTTCGACTAATAATCCCCCCAACTTATATCCACACCGAGATATTCAGCAATCAAAGTAATAAAAATACCACCTCCTATTATGCTATGCGGTCTCATCCCCCTAACCATAGCTGATAAATAATAACCCACACAATAAGGTATACTTACAGTGCTTTGTGGGTCTCGAATACACATATGGTAAAACAAATCCTGTTCATTTACCTTTTTCTTGTTCTTACCTCTTTGTGTAATCGAATTAGCTAAAAACCTATGAATTACTCTTAATTCAGCTCTATCTATATCCAAATAAGAGTAATTTCGCCCTTTGAATCGGTGATGGCTTGTCATTTGACTCCATACACCGTGTGTATCAAAATTTTCATCTATCTTTCTACCATTTAGTATCAACCCTCTACAATCAGCAGATGCTAACTCCTCAGGCGTATATATACGTAAAGCCTGAGCCATGTCTAGTAAAGACATGTGGCGCATCAAACCTCCTAACAAAAATCTAATAAAAGATCGATCGGTTAAACTAGCTACCCGATCATTTAATTCTATACTACACAACAATTCTTCACACCATACTTTATATACAGGTCTACGCATGGTGAATAAACGTACCCAGTCGTCAAAAGTAGAATTACCATACCTCTGTGCAAGTAATTCCCTAATTGGCCCGGCCAATTCTACAGCTTCTAATGGTCCCCATTCTATAACCCTCGGTACCTCAACAACTTTAGAATGAAGAGTATGCAAACCCCTTTGGTACTTTGGATAATCTATCCAAAGTCTGTCAAATCTCAGGTTCGGGTGCAAATCTTCCAAGTGCATATCAGAAAATGTCATGACTGGATGAGGTATATCTTGCTTGTAGTAGTTATCCACCTCCTGTTGTTCCGCATTCTCAGCAGGAGCATTGCGAGCTTGGGATGAAGATTCACCCCTTTCAGTCTGCAAAACACATCAAACACAATTTTTGTGCATCCAAATATGCATTAGTGTCAGCAAAATCATCAATCAAAATAATTACAATGACATGATCAATTTATATCAAACTTAAGCTCATTTTCATATTTTTATCAAATCTACACTTTTTCAAATAAGCATATACGAAAATGTTCGCCAAGTTCATAAGCATTTAACTCAAATAACATGTCAAAATAATCATCACTAGCAATTAAACAAGTTTCAAATGGCATTATCTCTCAAAAATCAAGTTCATGAATTTTTAAACTTGAAAAAGTCCACTTTAATTCTCAAAATCATGTTTAGGCTCAAAGTTTGGATCATTTAACTACCTAAACATGTTACACTACTTAATTTATCAACAATTCATGACAAAAATCGGCCATAACCTGTTTATATCAAAAAGCCCCAAATTTGCTCAAGAACACAAACCCTAGATTACTCAAAATTTGAAGTTTAAGGCTTCTAATAATGTTAAATAGCATCAATCTAGGTTATACAAGCATAATACATAAGCAATTAAAGCATAATTACACTAAAAAGCATCAAAATCAAATTGGGGAAAAAATTGCTCAAGAACACTAATTTTCGGATTAAATGGTGTTTAGGTGTAGAAATTTACCGTTTTTCTTGAGTAATTCCTTGATAGCATCCTTGTCAACATGATTTTAGTAAAAGATTTGATGATTAACGGTTAAAAATTGTGATTTTGGGGTGTTTTTGCGTGTTTTTTCGGAGTATTTTCGCAGTGTTTTTTTTTCTGTGTTGGGACTGATCAGTTCGATCAGTATATATTTTTTTTCTGGATTTTTCATCCTCCGCGAGTCGCGGTGGATTTCCCTTTCAAACTTCGCGACTCGCGGAGTTTGTATATATTTTTTTTTTATATCTTATACTAATTAAAACAATTAATTAATTAATTTTAAAATTTTGTTTCCCTTGTTATTTAGGACGAGGTCGTTTCGGATCGATGTCCTAGTCCGTCCTTCGACAAAATTTTAAAATTTGTCTTTTTGTAGCGATTGTTTTAAAAGCTAAGATTTTTGGATTTGTTAATGTTTTTGGCATACTTTAATTCAATAAGATTAAAAATAATGATAATAAAAGTTCTCGTCCCTCCCTTGGGTAAAGCAATTTCGGTTCAAAGACCTAGTCTTCAACTTACGACGAATTTTAAAAATCATATTTTTAACTTAATGAGATAAAGTAAATTTTTGTTTTTAAATTCACACAATTTAAATATAAAATTCAAAATTAATATTAAAAATTCACACCAAACTTAAAATTTGAAATGCATAAAATTAAAAATTCATATTTTAAAAATTAAAAATTCACACCAAACTTAATTTAAAAATTCATATTATAAATTCACACCAAACTTAATTTAAAAATTCATATTATAAATTCACACCAAACTTATATTAATTTTTCAAATATTTACAATTTTAAAAATATTGTTTTTACAAAGTTTACAATATTAATTTAAGATTTAAATATTAATTTTAAAAACATGGTAAAAATAAAATTAAAAATCTTTTTGGCTTTTTATCCCACTTTAATCAATCAAATATTATCAAAAATATGCGCCCCTCTTTTCGGTAAAGTAATTTCGGTTCCAAGACCTAATTTAACTCATGACGAATTTTTGAAATATTTTGGGTTGATTGATTAAAGATATTTATACCTTAAGAATAAACGTTAAATTTTGCAGTGATGTAATAAATTTTTGAATGATATCAATAATTTCGGTCGCCAAACCTAATTTTATTCAATACCAATTTAATACTTTTTAGCGAACAAATTAGCGTTTATTATCAAAAGGTTAAAAATAAAAATAAAAAAATAAAAACTGTACAAACATACTTGTGAAATAGATTTCTTAGTTATATGATCTATCCCATTCATAAAATAGTCGGTTTAATTGGTTTTCCATAGCTACATAGGCGTAACCTCGAGCATTCAGTGTCTTTTCTTCTAAACATATGAACGGTCCATCTCTGCATAAAGTAACAAATTCGGTGTTTGAATAGGTTTGATTATTTGAACATTTACCTCCATGTGACCATTTTCCGCATTTGTGACATCTTTCTAGGTGTCGTGCTCTTCTTTTCGGTGCGGATTTTGATTTTCCTTTACCAAATTGTAACTTATTATCTTCGCATCTGGATTCTTTTCTAACTCCGTCCATTCTTTCTCTGATTACTGATACTATTTCACTCGGTAGTGTGTCATTATTACGTTTAGTGATCAAAGCGTGTAGCATTAGACCATGGTTTAGTTCACAGGCAGCCTTCATTTTGTAAAAACCTAAAAAAAATAAAAATTCAGAATGGGGGAAGAAGACTAGTTCTTTAGGGTCTGCTAGGGAAAGACCATTCGGGTTCCATTTTCGAGAACTACATGAAAACAGACAATCTAACTCTAACAGAAATACATATTATCCTTTAAAGACTTGATTCTCCCCACACTTAGTTAGCTGTGGTGTCGAAATTGTGATTAACTTCGTTGTCGACTTCCATCGGACTATCTATGTAGTGTTTAACTCTGTGACCATTAACTTTAAATTCAATTCCATTTGAATTTATTAATTCTACCGTTCCGTATGGGAAAACTCTTTTGACTATGAATGGTCCAGACCATCTTGATTTCAGTTTTCCAGGAAATACCTTGAATCGTGAATTGAAAAGAAGAACTTTGTCTCCTTCTTTAAATTCTTTTGAACTTCTGATTCTTTTATCATGCCATTTCTTTGTTCTTTCTTTATAGATTAACGAATTTTCGTATGCTTCATGTCTTAATTCTTCTAATTCGTTTAGTTGACTTAATCGTGATGTAAATCAAGATTACATGTCTTCAAAGCCCAAAATGCTTTGTGTTCAATTTCTACTGGAAGATGACATGCTTTTCCATAAACAAGTCTAAAAGGTGTGGTTCCAATTGGAGTTTTGTAGGCTGTTCTAAAAGCCTAGAGTGCATCCTCCAATTTAATGGACCATTCCTTCGGATTTGATCCTACGGTTTTCTCTAGAATACGTTTTAAAGCTCGGTTGGTATTTTCAACCTGTCCACTTGTTTGTGGATGATATGCGGTGGAGATTTTATGAGTTACTCCATATCTTTTAAGAACTTTCTCAAGTTGATTATTACAGAAATGAGTACCCCGATCACTTATTAAAGCTTTCGGTGTTCCAAACCTTGCAAAAAGACGTTTTAAAAAGTTGACTACAACTCGTGCATCGTTAGTTGGGAGAGCTTGTGCTTCCGCCCATTTAGATACATAATTAATGGCTACGAGAATATAGAGATTATTATGAGATTTTGAAAATGGACCCATAAAGTCAATACCCCAAATGTCAAATACTTCACATACTTGTATGACATTTTGTGGCATTTCATCACGTTGACTTATTTTTCCGGCCCTTTGACAAGCATCACAGGATTTGCAAAGAAGGTGTGCGTCTTTGTAAATTGTAGGCCAATAGAATCCAGCATCATAAACTTTTCTTGCTGTTAGTTGAGGCCCATAATGCCCTCCTGTTGGTCCTGTGTGACAATGGTTTAAAATTTTACTAGCTTCATCTCCAAATACACATCGACGTATTATTCCATCTGGACAACTTTTAAACAGATGTGGATCTTCCCAAAAATAGTGTTTTATATCACTGAAGAATTTCTTTCGTTTTTGGTACGATAATCCTTTTTCAAGGAATCCACAAACTAAGTAGTTTGCATAGTCTGCAAACCATGGAATTTCTTTATAATCTATTTTCAATAGATATTCATCAGGAAAGTTGTCTTGTATGGCCGATTCATTTAGAACTTCTAATTCGGGATTTTCAAGACGAGAAAGATGATCAGCGGCGAGATTTTCTGCTCCTCTTTTATCTCGGATTTCAATATCAAACTCTTGTAAGAGTAAGATCCAACGGATTAATCTTGGTTTAGCATCTTGTTTCGAAAATAGGTATCTAAGAGCAGAATGGTCGGTATAAACCACCGTTTTTGCTAGAACGAGATATGATCGAAATTTGTCAAAAGCAAAGACAATAGCAAGGAGTTCTTTTTCAGTAGTTGTATAGTTCGTTTGTGCTCCTTGTAACGTCTTACTAGCATAATATATAGGTTGAAATCGTTTTTCAATCCTTTGTCCTAAAACGGCTCCCATTGCAAAATCACTTGCATCGCACATTAGTTCAAATGGTATATTCCAATTTGGTGTTATCATGATCGGCGCATTAGTGAGTTTCTCTTTAAGAATATTAAAAGATTTGATACACTCATGTGAAAAGATGAATGGAGCATCCTTTTCTAGGAGTTTATTCATAGGAGTGGCAATTTTAGAAAAATCTTTTATGAAACGTCGGTAAAAACCGGCATGCTCTAGAAAACTCCTAACTCCTCTAATATTGGTGGGATGTGGAAGTTTAGCAATTACATCTACTTTAGCTCTATCCACTTCAATTCCTTCTTTTGAAATTTTATGACCAAAAACGATGCCTTCTTTAACCATGAAATGGCATTTCTCCCAATTAAGAACTAGATTTGATTGTTCGCATCTAATAAGCATTCGTTCCAGATTAACTAGACATGATTCAAATGTATCACTGAAGACTGAAAAGTCATCCATGAAAACTTCCATGCATTCTTCTATCATGTCGTGAAAAATCGCCATCATACACCTTTGAAAGGTTGCAGGGGCGTTGCAAAGTCCAAATGGCATGCATTTGTAAGCAAAAGTACCATAAGGGCACGTGAATGTGGTTTTCTCTTGATCTTCGGGTGCTATTGGAATTTTAAAATATCCGGAAAATCCATATAGAAAACAATAGTAACTATTTCCGGCTAATCTTTCCAACATTTGATCTATGAAAGGTAAGGGAAAGTGATCATTTCTGGTGGCGTCATTTAATTTTCTATAATCAATACACACACGCCATCCTGTTACAGTCCTAGTAGGAATAAGCTCATTTTTCTCATTTGTAATGACAGTCATGCCACCCTTCTTAGGCACGCATTGAACTGGGCTTACCCATGGACTATCAGAAATTGGATAAATTAAACCTGCATCTAGCAGTTTAAGAATCTCTTTCTTAACTACATCTTGCATATTAGGATTTAGTCTTCATTGGCGTTGCACATACGTTTTATGACCTTCTTCCATAAGGATTTTATGTGTGCAATACGAAGGACTTATTCCTTTAATATCATGAATTTTCCATGCAATGGCTGGTTTATGAGCTTTCAACACAGAAATGAGTTGTGATTTCTCATTTTTAGTAAGAGAAGACGATATTATTACAGGTAATTCAGATTCACCATGTAAATAAGCGTATTCCAAATGGTTTGGAAGTGGCTTTAACTCTAATTTCAGAGGTTCTTCTATCGATGATTTGTATCGATATCTGTCTTCTTCTTTTAGCATTTGAATTTCTTCTGTTGTTGGTTCATATCCATTAGCTATAAGTGTAGCTAACATTTCAGCTTCATCAATTGGTTCATTACCTTCTCCTAAAGAACATTCTCCTGTTCCTTGTAATTCTGGAAATTCTTCTAACAATTCTGCATGTGCATCTATAGTTTGAATATAATAACATGTATCATCTGCAGATTGTGGTTGTTGCATTGCTCTATCAACTGAAAAGGTAACACTCTCATCCTCTATACTTAGGGTCAATTTCTTACCGAACACGTCTATCATTGCTTTAGCCGTGTTTAAGAATGGTCTTCCTAATATGAGAGGAACTTGAGAATCTTCTTCCATGTCCAGAACAACAAAATCTACTGGAAATACTAAAGTACCAACTTTAACTAGCATGTTCTCCATTATCCCTCTAGGATATTTTATTGATCTATCGGCTAGTTGTATGCTTATTCTGGTTGGTTTCAATTCTCCAAGGTCTAGTTTAGAGTATAGTGAATACGGCATTAGATTTATACTAGCACCTAAGTCTGCCAATGCTTCTATTGAACTAAGACTACCCAGAAAACCTGGAATTGTGAAACTTCCTGGATCAGATAATTTTTCTGGTATCTTATTCAACAGCACTGCTGAACAATTAGCATTCATAGTAACAGCAGAGAGTTCTTCCATTTTCTTTCTATTTTAGATTAGATCTTTCAAGAATTTAGCATATCTAGGCATTCCTGAAATCACATCAATGAAAGGAAGATTTACATTTATCTGTTTAAACATATCCAAGAATTTGGATTGCTCGGCTTCAAGTTTCTCTTTCTTCATTTTACTCGGGTAAGGAAGTGGTGGTTGGTATGGTTTAACATAAGGTTTAGCCTTAACTGTGTTATCTTCATTAACCTTTTCAACTACCGGTTCTTTTTCCTTATCTTGATCAGGTTGTGGTTCTTGTGGAGTAGGAATAGCTTCATCAGAAGTTACAGGTACTTCAGATGGTTTAAGTGTTGTACCACTTCTTGTGGTAATAGCTTAAGCTGTTTCATTTCGGGGGTTAGCATTTGTATCACTAGGTAAACTTCCCGGTTTTCTTTCACCTATTAACCTTGCTAGGTTACTTACTTCTTGTTCCAGATTTTGAATAGAAGCTTGTTGATTTCTAAATGCTTGAGCATTTTGTTCATTAGTTTGTTTCTGAGATGTGAAAAACTGCGTTTGAGTCTCAACTAGCTTCGTCATCATATCTTCTAAATTCGGCTTTTTATCATCGGTTTGTTGTGGTGGTTTGTTTTGAAAATTAGGTCTTTGCTGATTGTAAGTATTATTGGATACTTGTTGATTGCTAGGACCTTGTTGGTTGTTGTATGGAATATTTCGGTTATAATTCTGGTTTTGATTGTAAATCGGTCTTGGCGGTTGATAATTATTCTGATAATTATTTCCAGGCCTTTGGTTTATGTATGAAATATTCTCTCTTTGTTCCATTGTTAATTCAATACTGAGACAATATTTTGTCAAATGTGGTCCTCCACACTGCTCACAACTAATTCGTATTGAGTGAATATCTTTAGTCATCTTTTCCATTCGTCTCTCGACAACATCTATCTTTGCGGAAATGGAATCTAAGTCATGGCTAGAATCGGCTCTAGCTGCTTTAGATGATCTAACGATATCTTTTTATTGGTGCCACTCATATGAGTGGGAAGCAGTGTTATCAATAATTTTGTAAGCATCAGTTTCGATTTTCTTCATAATAGAACCACCAGCTGCTATATCTATGTCTTTCCTTGTAGTGATGTCGCATCCTTGGTAGAATATTTGTACTATTTGACAGGTATCTAAACCATGTTGCGGACATCCTCTTAACAACTTTCCAAATCTTGTCCACGCCTCATATTGAGTTTCATTTGGCTTCTGTGTAAACGTAACAATTTCTCCTTGAAGTCTTACGGCTTTAGATGCTGGAGAGAATTGTTTAAGAAAATTTTCAACTAAAACATCCCATGTATCAATCGCCCCTTCAGGTAATGATTCCAACCAATCTTTGGTTTCTCCCTTTAAAGTCCAGGGAAATAACATGAGATATATCTGTTCATCCTCCACTTCTCTTATTTTAAATAGTGTGCAGATCCTATTAAAGGTACGTAGATGTTCATTTGGATCTTCCTTCGGCGTACCACTAAATTGGCATTGATTAGTCACCATGTGTAGAATTTGTCCTTTGATTTCATAATCTGGCGCATTAATGTCTGGATGAGTAATTGTGTGACCTTGGCCAGTGCGTTTAGCTCTCATTCGGTCTTCCATACTTAAAGGTTCCAGATTCTCCATAATTGAATTTGTTGAATCGGAATCACTAGAGGATTCTGATTTAATGGTTCGTTCCTCAACAATCTCTGTTTGAATGATTGGTGGTTCCGGAGGAAAATTTAATGGTTCAGGTTCTACGAATCGTTCCTGAATATTCTCCGGATTCTCAATTGTGAGGTCGGGTTCAAAAAATGGATTATCGGAAATTTGAACTGGAGTACTTGGTCGACTGGATGACGATTCTAAAGAAAAATCAACGGTGGTAATATTTGCTAAATGTCTTGATCTAGTTACAGGTGGTGAACGTACAAAAGGTGGTGAACGTCTTGCTCGGTGCATTCACTGAATATCCTATTAGTTTTTAAAAAGAAAGAAAAATTATAATAAGTTATCCAATCAATAGACTTTTCTAATTTTGCCCACGTTTCGAATAGCCAAAAGATGCAGCAGAGGGGCAGGATTCGTTTGGTCTCAATATAATTGAGGACTGTTTGGCTCCAATAACCCGGTCCACGTACAAATCCAACTATTACTACGAACCAGAAAATTTTGATGTCTATCAATTTAACCACTTAAAATAAATTTTCGTAATTTTAAGAAATTTAGATAAGAAGTAGAATAAAAATCTATGTCCTAAAACTAGAATAGCGAGAAATAAGAAAGAAAAAGAGCGTGTCGAAAAAGGTCGAAAAAGAAAAATGGTTGAAAAATAAAAGGTGACGGAAAAATAAAAGAAACTTATAAAACTTAAAAACACTTGACTAACCTAACCTTATTACTACAACTAACTTAAAATTATAATCGCAAATTGAGATTACTAATTGGAATGATAATTGATACATAGGTAAAAGGTGTCTAAAAATATTAAAGCTTACAGGAAAAACTATATTCCAAATGGAAATAACTTAAAAAGAAACTAAAACTTAAAAAGGCGTCGCAAAATTCTAAAGCACCTAAATCTTAGTCTAAAGAAAAAGCACTTAAGGAAATCTACGGCAAAGCCTAAAAATCTAGAAGTAAAAATAACTATGGCAAAAACTAAGTTTAAAACTAAATATGAGCGAAAAATACAAATATTACGCTAAAACAATTAAAAAGGGACAAAATATAAAAATATACAAAAAGTTATAAAAATTACAATTTTTATAAAAATATTATTTTTATATTATTTTATTAAAACTATTAATTTTACAATTTAATTAAACTAATTTAACTAAAATATAAATTAAATAAAAAGTAACTTAAAATAAAACTAATTATAATAATAATAATAATTAGGGTTAATAATAATAATTAATAATTATCCGTAATAAATGCAGTTTAGGGTTTCTGTCGATGTCAGAGTAGCTCCGCGAGTTGCGGTGCCCGAAGCAGAAAACTCCGCGAGTTGCGGGGTTCCAGAATTCAACTCAGGTACAGTTTTAAATTTTACACTTTTTTTTTATGTTTTAAATAAAAACAAAATACTTAAATAAAACTTATATAAAAATAAAGAAACTTTATAAAACTTAAATATTTAACAAAATCTTAAAAATACTTATATTTTTGTTTTTCTTTTAATATTTTTGAATATTTAAAACGTATTTTTATAAAAACTAATTTTAATAAAAGTAAACTAAAAATCTTTTTTTTTATATTAATTAGCGTTGCGCTTCCGGCGTTTAAGAGTTCCCCGGCAGCGGCGCCAAAAATACTTGATGTGGTAAATAAATAAAATAAATAATAATAAAAACTAAAATAAATAATTAATTAAAACCTAATTAGGGTTTTATAATAATAATTATAATAATTACCCGTAATTAATGCTTGATTAGGGTTCTGCGTACCCGTGTCAGAGTGGCTCCGCGAGTTGCGGTATTTCAAACAGCAAACCCCGCGAGTCGCGGGGTTCCAAAATTCAACTCTGGTACAGTTTAAATTGACGCGTTTTTTTTTTTTTTTTTCTGTTTAAATAAAAATATTTATATAATAAAAACTTATATTTTAAAAACTAGAATAAAAATAGAACTACTTTATAATTTTAAAAATAAAAATCGTAAAACTAGATTTACTACAAAATATGACACAAGTTTTATTAATTTACGGATGGGATATACCTAAACCTTGCTACAACACTATAGGCAGTGTACCTAATCGTAGAGTAGTGTAGTTTTTAGTAAGTCCGGTTCGTTCCACAGGGAGCTAGTGATTACGTACTATATTTTTATAAAACTATATTTATATAAATATATATATATATATATATATATATATATATATATATATATATATATATATATATATATATAAGTAGTAATATTATTATAAAAGGGGATTTTTTTACCGTTTAATGACCGGTTTATCGATTTTATATTTTTAAGCGTAAAGATAAATGACAATAATTAAAGTGCGTAAAATATATAAATGACGATAAATAAAATAACAATAAATAAAATTGCGATAGAATATGAAATAAAAGGATTATGCTTATTTAAACTTCCGTAATCATGATGTTTAACGTTTTGATTTTAATTAATTGTTACTCGGGTTAATTGTCCTTTGTCATGGTTTATTTGATACCTATCTGGTTTTTGTCCATAATAGTCCATCGGTCATAAATATAAAGTGCGAGTGTCCTCATCAAATTACCCTTATACCCGAAGTCAAATATTCCAACTAATTAAGGATTTAAACTGTGACGCAGTTATCACTTCTGTCAACAATTACACCAGTTATCACTGTATGTAATCCACCCCTGTTTTGATTAGATATGAATATTAATTTACCCACTTGATCAGTTTGAATAATCAATTACCCAACCCGAATAATTAATTAAATGATTATAATAGATTCCATATGAACGTCACTAAATAGGACAACCATAATCATTATTAATTATTAGGATAATTAATTTGAAGATAGGTTCGACAGACTCCAATGAGTTGTCACTCAATTAGACAATACCCCCCATCTATTAATAGTCAATAGTCCAATTTCCACAAATGTCGGTCTTTTGCCCAAACCTTAATTATGGTACAAAATCCAATAACCCCGTCTTAATATTTAGTCAAACATCACGATTACTTCGGCTTAAATAAGCATAATAATAACTTAGTTACGAGACATTAATTTAAAAAGGAAGAACATAACTTACAGTGATTATTAATCGTGTAGCGTTACACGGACAGAGTTTCGACTTTAAAACCCGTAAAACATTCCTTACAATAACCCAATTATTATTAAACTTAAACTAAAATTAAAATTATAATTATAAATATATATAATACATGTAAAGAGAAAGAAAGAAGAAAAGGTGTACATAAATCGATCAAATGAATTGCCTTTTATAGGCAAATATTGAATTGAAATTTTCACTTATGACCCCTTAACTATGCTCAATTAACAACTTTTTTATTATTTATTATTATTCTTATTATGAATTATTTAAATATTATATTATATTCTTGTGCATAGTTGACTTGTACTTTCAGCTCCGTTGCGTCAAGCGTTGATAGTTGGCTCGGGTACCGGTTCCGGATTTTCGAACGTCCTTTCGTATAATTTAATATCTTGTACTTTGCGTTTTGTAACTTGTACTCTTGTCATTTTTAGACGTTTCTCATCAATAAATTGAACCTTTTGAATTGTATCTTGTACATTTGAGCTTTTTGGACGTTTGTGTCTTCAAATCTTCATTTTCGCCTTTTGTCTTCGCACTTATTTATTTAAACAATTACAATGAAAATATAATACAATTACATATGAAAACCTATTATTTAGAAGGGATATTGCTATGAAATATATGTTCCTTTTTAGCCTTATCAAATATCCCCACACTTGAGCGTTGCTTGTCCTCAAGCAATACAGAACTTGAAATAAAAACATACATGAATCACTTTTTTATTCATCACACTTTGTACATTAGTGATTTTGATATGGTGGTATAAACAATGATAGTAATGATAGAACCATGGTTAAAGGTGGGTGTGTCATCCACAGTTGCCTCGGGTTTAGGTTAACGACACTTGCAATCAAATAGCCGATTTACTTTAGGTTTCCAAAGCAAAGTGCACATTTGAAAGGTGGTTTACAGTCCCACATGACTATGAAAATGTAGATCCTTAAGGAAATTGGATCTTTATGAAAACATTTGATCTTTTTAAAAATTTAATCTAGCTTTTACCCTAGATAAGTTTTCCGGAATAACCCTTCACCGGTGTTTGCAAAATATTTTTGTGGGTTGTGTGGGTTTCAGATTTGAAAATTTTAGCTCAACACTTGTGGTTTTGTGTTACCCACTTGCTAACCTTGTATTGGGAAAGCAACACGTCCAGTTTACTTGTTCCGTATATTACCTTTCGGTAAACTACCGTCCGGTTATAAAGGAAAGCGATGAACAAGAAACTGTTAAGGCAATGTCTAATGACATGCATATGATTATGGTCTTAAAACGTATCGGATGCTGGTACTATCCTTTGTAAGAGCAATAGTAAAGATCATCCTATGATTTTTCGGTCTGGCACAAGGTCCTGTCTCCGACCATGCTATGCAACCACCGTTTCTTACGGTTGACACTCGATTTGGTTCAGGTGACCTAATGAATTCTGATGAATTCTCAGGATTTTACGTTCAATGGTAATGAACGCATTGAAAATTGGTTTTCAGAAAACAAATCGGTTTTATTTTTGATCAAAATATTTTCTCGTTCAAGCTCGAGTTTAGATATCATTGAATTCCATGAGTTTGTAATTCTCAATCTTTAAGGTCAATCTCTAGGATTGAGTAATATCAGTCTTAAAAGCTGATTTTTGATCTTTAAGGAGATTATCCTTTCTGGGGATTTGATTCATTAGTCTTATCAAGCTAATTTACACGGTGCCCCCCATTGTGCGAGATAAATCCTTCTCATGGTTAGGATAAATCTGACCACATGGCGACCCTGTTTGATGCTGAGGTCCGTGGATTTCCTGCTGATTTTAGAGATGACTTTTCTAGATTTTTCGTCAACCTACAGCTGGTCTGGACGACAACTTCATGACCTAAATCAAGAAGCGCGTTTCTTTTTCGGAAGACTTTACTTCCTTTTAATGATGGAATTGATTCATCGTGTAGATCCATCTTTCTTACAGTAAAT
The DNA here is from genome assembly GCF_046630445.1 of Rutidosis leptorrhynchoides. Lineage (NCBI taxonomy): Eukaryota > Viridiplantae > Streptophyta > Magnoliopsida > Asterales > Asteraceae > Rutidosis > Rutidosis leptorrhynchoides. Next base: position 73,117,074 of record NC_092335.1, read on the forward strand.
CGGGTAAACCAGTTAATTTAGTCCAAAGTAAAAGCACCTGCAATAACTTTACAAAAACATGTGATAGATAGTTTTTAATTGAATAACTTGGTACATTCTCCCCACACTTGGCTTTTTCATGCGTCTTTTTATATCTTAATAAATAAATTCAAGCGTTTTAGTTGTTTCTCAATTTATGTCCTTTCCGAGGTAACAATAATTTCGGCATTAACACCTAGTTTTATCGTTCATAAATATGTATAAACATAATTTTGAATTCATTTAGTTAAAAAATTTTAAAATTTTCATAATATTTAGAAAATAAGCCAAGTATATCCCCGGCAGCGGCGCCAAAAATACTTGATGTGGTAGCGGAGTGTATATAAAATAGCTATTAATTTTAGCAGGAAATACTATTAAATACGATACAATTTTACACAAGATATTTATTTATTTAGAGAATGGATATACTTAAACCTTGCTACAACACTTATAGGCAGTGTACCTAATCGTACAGTAGTGTAGTTTTTAGTAAGTCCGGTTCGTTCCACAGGGAATCTTTTTAAATAAAGCTTAACGCTATATTAGTTTACTTTTATAAAAATACAAATATATATATAAGTAATATTATTATTATAAAGGGGGGTTTTACCGTTTAATGACCGGTTTGTCGATTTTAAAACTTTAGTCGCAGTTAAAACCAAATGTAAAATAATAAATAAATACAAGACTTAATTTAAAGCGTAAAGTAAATAACGATAATGAAATTGCGAATAATAAAAGTGCGATAAAATAAACTTGCGATAATTAAAAAGTACGATAATTAAAAGTGCAATTAAATACAATAACAATAAAAATGCGATAATTAGAAGTGCAATTAAATATAAAATAAAGGAAATTAAATATGAAATAAAAAGATTATGCTTATTTAAACTTCCGTAATCATGATGTTTGACGTGTTGATTTTGGTTTTATGCCCATGGGTTAATTGTCATTTGTCCTGGATTATTTAATATGTCCGTCTAGTTTTTGTCCATAACAGTCCATCAGTTATAAATATAAAGTGCGAGTGTCCTCGTCAAATTATCCTTATACCCGAAGTTAAATATTCCAACTAATTGGGGACTTAAACTGTGACAAGATTTTAATACTTTGTTTAATAATTACACCAGGATGTCGACTGAGTGTAACCCAAGGTTTTAATATTTTGTTATCAATTATACCAAGTGTCCTTGTACATAATTTCACCCCTGTTTTAATTATTCTAGTGGCTATTAATCCATTCCCGTGTCCGGTTAAATGAACGATTATTCGTACATATAAATACCCCGCCCATCGTGTCCGATCGAGTGTATATGGTAATTTATAGGGACGCCCAATTGTAAATCTTTATATTAACATTAACAAACTATCATTTAGTTAAACAAATATAAAGCCCATTAATAGCCCATAGTCTAATTTCCACAAGTGTCGTTCTTTTGTCCAAACCCCAATTATGGTACAAAGCCCAATTATCCAATTTTAGTAATTAGCCCAACATCATGATTACTTCGTTTTAAATAAGCATAATGATAACTTAGCTACGAGACATTAAATTAAAAAGGTTGAACATAACTTACAATGATTAAAAATAGCGTAGCGTTACTCGGACAGAATTTCGACTTATAACCTTACAACATTCGCTAACATACCCTTATTATTAGAATTATAATTAAAATTAAAATTAAAATATAAATTATAAATATAAATATTACGATATAGATAGAGAGATGGATATATGAGTTATGAAAAATGATCAGAATTCGGTTGGCTTTATAGGGAATTGAGTTCAGGTATACTCCGCGACTCGCGGCATTTTTTGCCTTCAAACTCCGCGAGTCGCGGAGTTTGAAATTACAGCTCACAAACTTTGGAGTCTTTCTTGCCGACGGATTTTTTTAATTATATAATATATAAATAATTATAAGAATTATTTAAATATTATATTATATTTATGTGCATAGTTGACTTGTAATTTTTAGTCCGTTGCGTCGAGCGTTGAGAGTTGACTCATGTCCCGGTTCCGGATTTTTGAACGTCATTGCGTACAATTTAATATCTTGTACTTTGCGTTTTGAATCTTGTACTCTTGTAATTTCGAGACGTTTCTTATCAATAATTGGAACCTCTTTGATTGTCTTTTGTACTTTTGAGCTTTTTGGTCGTTTGCGTCTTCAATTCGTCGAATCTGTCTTTTGTCTTCACCTTTTATTATTTAAACGAATATCACTTGTAAATAGAACAATTGCAACTAAAAGCTTGTCTTTCTTGAGGAATAATGCTATGAAATATATGTTCGTTTTTAGCATTATCACGTAGGTATGAATTTCGGAATGAACATAGCTAATGTTCTAAGAAAGAAATTGTAATAGCACGATCTTGATTGGTTAAATTACCAGAATTCAAGAGAAAAGATAGAACTATCAGGAAGATATGTTCTCGATATGTTTGGAGATTGGGTCGAATGCAAGAGTTGTGTAACATGGCAAATGATGACGGTGTTGTTTACGAATCATCGTCTTCCATTAGAATTTAACATGACTTACTGTAATATAATCACGTTGGCTTGACGTTATTATATTATACTAACTCATGCTTCAATTCCCAACACTTCTCCAGAAATCATTCATAATTTAAACTTGAATTTTACAGAATATAGATGCTAAAACAGTTTCCTTTATGATGTAATAAATATATCGCAAAGAGATAATTAATTGCGAATAAGAATCATTATGAAGATATCTTCAGAGATATAGAGGATATTTATAATGAAAGATACGATGAGAAAAATTCTTCTGTAGAAATTTAGAATGCGTAAAGAGATCTTCGGTGATATCCATCAGAAATCGAATCATCTAGATTCTTTATGTATAGGTTTAATCTTCGTGATTTGTCAATAGCCTCCTTCATGGGTACCAAGTTTTCTTTTGAGCTTCTCCATCGTACCATTCTTTATTATCAAGCTTTTGGTCATTAAGACCCTCTACAGCTTTTGCTGCTTCGTCAACATTCTCAAAGTTTAACAAATCTGAATCATTGGTTATAGTTCTGAGGTATTTTCAAGAATTTGGAGTTGAAGTGTTTAAGCGTAGGATGTAACTAGAAATGTTGTAAATCTCAAAAGTAATGAATGATGGTTTCGGTTGTTTGATGTGATAAGATTGTGAATGAATATAATTTACGAATGTAGTGATCATAGGAAGATAACTCCTGCTAAAGCTTTGGATGTCCAATTGAATTTGAATGAAAATGGTTGTTCTTCGATGAACAGATACATATATCTGTGGATGTGAGTAGGATAGTTAATGTCTGCTGAATCAGAATTGAAGATTGTACAGTGTAACATATTAATGTGAATTCTAAATATTTCTTGGGTATTACCTACCCGTTAAAATATTTTCACAATTAACATTTCTGTGACAGCAGAAATATTATGAAATGGAGTTTATGGTGTTGAAGCAGTGATTAACGATTGTTAAGTCATTAACGAAGGGTGTACATCATAGAATATTAGTGATATGAATTAACCAAGTAGTTACATACTAGTTAAGATTCACACGTAATAGCTTAGTATGAAAAGATCTATTATTGTTCCAAACCATATATATATATATATATATATATATATATATATATATATATATATATATATATATATATATATATATATATATATATATATATATATATACACACACATATATATATATAAAGTATACATATATAATTCTTCAGGAAGAATGAGTCAATACATCTTAACTCATTATTACTAATATTCCTTGGTATCTATGGGGCGTATGATGTTAACATTTGCAGTATCGAGTGTGATGTTGAGGCGTGGGATGCGGATGTTGTTGTTGGTGAAGCTGATGTTGTTGGTGGTGTTGCTGTTGCTGATACTGGTGGTGATGTCGGTGCAGGTTATGCTGCTGATGCTCTTATATTTTGCACCATATTCTCCAGAGCCACTATTCGAGCGCGAAGCTCGTTGACTTCTTCTATTATACCGGGATGATTGGCGGTTGGAACAAGGGGATGAATAAGATCTAGAATCTTTGATATTATATAATCGTGACGAGATACCCTGGAAAGAAGAGAGAAAATGGTGTTTTGGACTGGTTCGCCGATAAGTGCTTCAGGTTCTTCGCCAAGTGGTGAATTCAGTTGGTGGAAGGGATCACCTTCTTCTTGCCTCCATTGATTGAGTCGGCTACGAACCCATCCCCAATTCACCAGAAAAGATGATGGCTGATTGGTTCGTTTGTTCCGGTTACGCTGCCATTGGAGCTCGAGGAGTTCGAGGAATCCATATTATGTGTTTGGAATAGGGTTTGATATGAAATGAATACTGAATGATATATTCGTCTCCTCAAATATGTATATATAGCAAAAAGATTTCCGTAATTTACGGAGGAAATTTAGGAAAAGTGTTAGACAAAGTCTATTGGAATAAATATGATAAGATATGATTTGTCTATACACCATTTATGCAAAAATTGCAGTATGACGTGTCCAGATTAAAAATGATAAGTATGTAATCAGATAAACTTTCGATTAAAGACTTTCAATTCGTAATGGCCTATTCAGGTCTAGGGGCTTGAGCTATAGGATCCTTTAAATTGGTAATCCAAACCCTTCCATTCTAGAGTTTCGTAGATGCCATCCGTCAAGAAAGTTCAATGATCTAAAATAACGAGAAAGCAAAGATTTTGAAAGTAATGAATATGAATAGTAGAGATTTCAAAAATCATGGATAACATTTCATGTAATACATATGTAATACACAAAACCATGATATATGACAAAGGAATGTCGAGAATTTTAGAAATCTTGGTGTCGCATTTAAATGTGGTGGCGGAATTGGATAGTACTTAGGAGAGTAAGCAGGGTTCTTAGATTGGCTTGGCATTCTAAGGAAGATTAAAGAATTTAATAAACATAGTTTCTAAGGTATAATGTAGCATTTAATAATTAAAGGCAACAATTAAAGGCACTATGGTCAAAGAAAGTTGTAGTCCTACATTGCTAAGGTACCTAATTGTATAAGGCACACTTAAAATGCAATCCTGGTTCTCTACAACAATACTGCTCTGATACCAATCTGTCACACCCCCAAATATGACCTGAGGTATTTGTGACTAATTATATCTAATCACAGTTGTATAAACGAGAACGACTCTATATGAGACATTTTATTGAGTTTTGCAGCGGAAGATAAATAGATTACATTGTATTTAGAGCATTAAATGTATTTAATTGATATGATATGTAATGAAGACTCCAAGCATAGCAAGCAATCATCATCAAAGCAGCAGATATACAGCGGAAGCAATATTTAAGTACCTGAGAATAAACATGCTTTAAAAAGTCAACACTAGGTTGAGTGAGTTCATAGGTTTGTCATAATAGATCACAAGATTTAATAAAAGACGATATATCATGTATATCAAAAGTATGCCATGAGCGTATAATATCAAAACTAAACGATTTTACCCAGTAACAATACATATGTAATTGTCAAGATCATTATTATACCACCAATTGACCTGAGGTCAACAGTGCGGGACGTTACTCCCAATAGCGCTATTTATAATAATTCTGTTTGCCTCTTCATTATCTAGCAATTAATGATATTACAAAGCAGGGTTTTGCATGTTTCAGGTGAACACAATAACATGTTACATATCAACACAATAAAAGTACTCATGTTGATCGCATAATAGTTTGCACTTGTGTCTATCCGTTAAAAAAATATTGCATTAATTCTCAGCCCAAAAATATATAAAAAGGGAGCAGATGAACTCACGATACGATAGTTTGTAGTAAATATGTGTATGATAGCACTGAACAAGTACAGAGTTGACCTCGGATTTACGAACCTATATCAAGTATATATATTAAAATATATAATGACAATTAACCAGTTTATATATATATTAATATTATTAATATACTTCTTATATTAATAATTAATTACTTAATTAGCTATATTCATTTTATATATTTTAAATTAATATATATAATATTTAAATTATATGATATGTCATTTATTATAAATATCATATTTTTGGATGTTTAGACGTATCATATCATGTATTAAAACTTAATATATATTTGTTTTCAATATTTGAAATAAGTATTTAATGTTAATTTAAAAAGGTAAATTAAAATATTTTAGTATTAGTAATAATAATCATAAAAATAATGATATTAGTATTAATGTTAATAACTTTAATAATAATTGTAGTGATAACAAGGTTACTAAAATAATAGTGATAATGATTATCCTAATAATAATAATAGTGATAGTTTTTATTGATAATAAAAAGATAATTTTAGTAAAATGTTACTCTAAATGAAAATGCTAATTTTTAATAAAATGATTGATTTAAAAATAATGATACTGATAATAATAGTAACTAATCAATTTACTACGAATGATATTAATGATAATAAGTTTAATAATAAAAATACTAATAATAATAATGTTAATACTAATGATATTAATAATAATGATAATATAAACTATATTAGTTATAATAATTTTAATGACCATGTTATTAACAATTAACAATAATGATAATAATTACTAATACAATAGTACTAGTAAGTAGTAATAATAACATAATAATAATAATAATAATAATAATAATAATAATAATAATAATAATAATAATAATAATTACTAATAATAAAAACAGAGTTGAAACTACCTTAGAAGCCTTTCTAAAAAAATATGCCCAAGACAGGGCTCGAACACGAGACCTCTCGCTCACCCGAACACCCATCAAACCATTCTTCTGTTTCAGTTTTTCTGTTTTAAACCCTATAGGATTTTATTTAACCCTTTATTCTTTGTTACTCTTCTTCTTCACTTCTGATGTCAAAGCAGAGGGGTATAAAATACTATTAAATTTTAGCAGGAAATACTATTAAATACGATACAATTTTACACAAGATATTTATTTATTTATAGAATGGATATACTTAAACCTTGCTACAACACTTATAGGCAGTGTACCTAATCGTACAGTAGTGTAGTTTTTAGTAAGTCCGGTTCGTTCCACAGGGAAATCTTTAAACAAAGCTCAACGCTATATTAGTTTACTTTTATAAAAATACAAATATATATATAAGTAATATTATTATTATAAAGGGGGGTTTTTACCGTTTAATGACCGGTTTATCGATTTTAAAACTTTAGTCGCAGTTAAAACCTAATGTAAAATATAAAATAAATACAAGACTTTAAATTAAAGCGTAAAGTAAATAACGATAATGAAATTGCGAATAATAAAAATGCGATAAAATAAAATTGCGATAATTAAAAAGTACGATAATTAAAAGTGCGATAAAATAAAATAAATAAAAGTGCGATAATTAGAAGTGCAATTAAATATAAAATAAAGGAAATTAAATATGAAATAAAAGAATTATGCTTATTTAAACTTCCGTAATCATGATGTTTGACGTGTTGATTTTAGTTTTATACCCATGGGTTAATTGTCCTTTGTCCTGGATTATTTAATATGTCCGTCTGGTTTTTGTCCATAACAGTCCATCAGTCATAAATATAAATTGCAAGTGTCCTCGTCAAATTATTATTATACCCGAAGTTAAATATTCCAACTAATTGGGGATTCGAATTGTAACAAGGTTTTAATACTTTGTTTAATGAATACACCAGGTTATCGACTGCGTGTAAACCAAGGTTTTACCACTTTGTTAACAATTACACCAATTACCCTTGAATGTAATTTCACCCCTGTTTTAATTATTCTAGTGGCTATTAATCCATTCCCGTGTCCGGTTAAATGAACGATTATTCGTACATATAAATACCCCGCCCATCGTGTCCGATCGAGTGTATATGGTAATTTATAGGGACGCCCAATTGTAAATCTTTATATTAACATTAACAAACTTTCATTTAGTTAAACAAATATAAAGCCCATTAATAGCCCATAGTCTAGTTTCCACAAGTGTCGTTCTTTTGTCCAAACCCCAATTATGGTACAAAGCCCAATTACCCAATTTTAGTAATTAGTCCAACATCATGATTACTTCGTTTTAAATAAGCATAATAATAACTTAGCTACGAGACATTAATATAAAAAGGTTGAACATAACTTACAATGATTAAAAATAGCGTAGCGTTACACGGACAGAATTTCGACTTACACCCTTACAACATTCGCTAACATACCCTTATTATTAGAATTATAATTAAAATTAAAATATAAATTATAAATATAAATATAAATTTTACGTATGAAGAGGAAGAAAAAGATGATGATATTTTGATCAGAATTCGGTTGGCTTTATAGCCAGAGTTGAATTTTGGGGCTCCGCGACTCGCGGCAAAATGCCCTTCAAACTCCGCGAGTCGCGGAGGATGTATTTACAGCTCACACCCTTGGAGTTTCTTGCTGCCGACGGTTTTAATAATATATATATAATATATATATAATTAATATAATTAATTATATATTATATTATATTTATATACATAGTTAACTTGTAATTTTTAGTCGGTTGCGTCGAGCGTTAAGAGTTGACTCTGGTCCCGGTTCCGGATTTTCGAACGTCCTCGCGTACAATTTAATATCTTGTACTTTGCGTTTTGAATCTTGTACTCTTGTGATTTCGAGACGTTTCTTATCAATAATTGGAACCTCTTTGATTGTCTTTTGTTCTTTTGAGCTTTTTGGTCGTTTGCGTCTTCAATTCGTCGAATCTGTCTTTTGTCTTCACCTTTTATTATTTAAACGAATATCACTTGTAAATAGAACAATTGCAACTAAAAGCTTGTCTTTCTTGAGGAATAATGCTATGAAATATATGTTCGTTTTTAGCATTATCAAATATTCCCACACTTGAGCGTTGCTTGTCCTCAAGCAATATCGTCTTGAAATACTAGAATCACTTCTTTATTCTTCACACTTTGTACATCAGTGATTTCTATACGGCGGTATAAACAATGGTAGTAACGATATGGTTTACAGTCCCACATGACTATAAAAATTTAGATCCATTAAGGAAATTGGATCTTTATGAAAACATTTGATCTTTTGAAATCTAGTTTTTACCCTAGATAAGTTTTCCGGGATAACCCTTTACCGGTGTTTGCAAAATATTTTTGTGGGTTTTGTGGGTTTCAGATTTGAAAATTTTAGCTCAAAACTTGCGGTTTTGTGTCACCCACTTGCTAACCTTGTATTTGGAAAGCAACACGTCCAGTTTACTTGTCCCGTATATTACCTTTCGGTAAACTACCGTCCGGTTGTAAAGGAAAGCGTTGAACAAGCAACTGTTAAGGCAATGTCCCGTGACATGCTTTTGATTATGGTCTATAACATGTCGGATGCAATTACTATCCTTGGTAGGAGCAATAGTAAAGCTCACCCTTATAATTTTTTCGGTCTGGCACAAGGTCCTGTCTTTGACCACTATGCAACCACCGTTCTTACGGTTGACACCCGATTTAGTTCAGGTGACCTAATGAATTCCAGGTGAATTCCTAGGATTTTACGTTCAATGGTAATGAACGCATTGAAAATAGGGTTTTCAGAAAACAAATCGGTTTGTAATTTTTTTGATCAAAATATTTTCTCGTTTAAGCTCGAGTTTAGATATCATCGAATTCCATGAGTTTGAATTCTCAATCTTTAAGGTCAATCTCTAGGATTGAGTAATATCAGTCTTAAAAGCTGATTTTTAATCTTTAAGGAGATTATCCTTTCTGGGGATCTGATTCATTAGTCTTATCCAGCTAATTTGCATGGTGCCCCCCCCCCATTGTACGAGATAAATCCTTCTCATGGTTAGGATAAATCTGACCACATGGCGACCCTGTTTAATGCTGAGGTCCGTGGATTTCCTGCTGATTTTAGTGATGACTTTTCTAGATTTTTCGTCAACCTACAGCTGGTCTGGACGACAACTTCATGACCTAAATCAAGAAGCGCGTGTCTTTTTCGGAAGACTTTACTTCCTTTTAATGATGGAATTGATTCATCGTGTAGATCCATCTCTTCTTTTCTTTCATCGGGTAAAACAGTTTAGTTTAGTCCAAAGCAAAAGTATTTTCAGTTATTTGTTACAGATATATGTGACATATGTTTAAAATAACTTGGTAAATTTTCCCACACTTGGCTTTTTATTTTTCTTTTTATCGTCCTCTATTCCATTTTAAATGAATTTTGACATTTTAGTTTGTTTCTCAATTTATGTCCTTTCCGAGGTAACAATAATTTCGGTGTTAAAACCTAGTTTTATCGTTCATAAATATGTATAAACATGATTTGAATTCATTTAATTGAAATTTTTTACTAGAATTGGGTAGTCAGTATATAAGACTAGGGCTGTTCTTTTTTATCAGAGAGCACTAGATTCTAATACAACTACTGCTTTACTAGTATTTTTAATGGTAACCAAATGTATAAAGTAAAAAATTTTAAAATCCGAAAGAATTTAACCCCTTCCCACACTTAAGATCTTGCAATGCCCTCATTTGCAAGAAATCGGTAACAATTTAAATTATTGAGGGTGATTAGTGTGAAAATGATTAAATTTTTACCAAAGTTTCCAAATATATTGGCGTTTGTTTGCTGAATGATAAATGGTGCACATCATTTGTTCATTCCGTCTTGTTGTTATTTCACATATATTTTGCATCTTGTCGTCAAAATTAGTTGCTTTTGCTGAACTTAATGCCAGTCTTTGAAAATGCGTTGTTTTACCCTGTTGTGCACATAAGATAAACTGCAAACATATATACATATTTTTGAAGTTTGGTATATTACCCCACATTCAAAAATTATTAAAATCTAAGAATAAAAGTTAGATAATTATAAAAATGATTACAATATTAACAAAAATATTAAATGTATCAATAATTACAAATTACAAAAAAAAAAAAAAAAGTAAACTAAGGATGATATTGGTACCAATAGGGGTTCCACGCATAACCATAAGTGCTATAGAATGCTTCGGCAGGGTCATACGTAGGATATGGTGGCTGCATCTCTATCGACCAAGGAGGGAAGACGGGTTTCGGTGTAGGAATATAGTTTCTACCTATATGTTGGCAATGCGCTATGATCTGGTTCTGATGAACTTGCCAATCTTCAAATGCTCTCTGTCTAGCATTTTCGTATTCCTGAGAAGCTATAAACCTATGCATTTCTTGCATCTCATTCCCCCCTCCTACATTACCTTGTTCCTGGTTTCTCTCCACCTGTGGATGTCTACCATGGTATCGTACTGCGGCGTTATTTCGCCGCTTCAAAACTTTCGCACCATGGTATACATTTAAACCTATAGTATCGCGGGGTTCCGGTTCTTCTACTAATAATCCCCCCCGACTTATATCCACACCGAGATATTCACCAATCAAAGTAATAAAAATACCACCTCCTATTATGCTATGTGGTCGCATCCCCCGAACCATAGCTGACAAATAATAACCCACACAATATGGTATACTTACAGCGCTCTGTGGGTCTCGAATACACATATGGTAAAACAAATCTTGTTCATTTACTTTTTCTTTGTTCTTACCCCTTTGTGTAATCGAATTAGCTAAAAACCTATGTATTACTCTTAATTCGGCTCTATCTATATCCAAATAAGAGTAGTTTCCCCCTTTGAAACGGTGATGGCTTGTCATTTGACTCCACACACCGTGTGTATCAAAATTCTCATCTATCTTTCTACCGTTTAGTATCAATCCTCTACAATCGGCAGACGCTAATTCCTCAGGCGTATATATACGTAAAGCCTGAGCCATGTCCAGTAAAGACATGTGGCGCATCGAACCGCCTAACAAAAATCTAATAAAAGAACGATCGGTTAAACTAGCTACCCGATCATTCAACTCTATACTACATAACAACTCTTCACACCATACTTTATATACAGGTCTGCGTATGGTGAATAAACATATCCAGTCATTAAAAGAAGAATTACCATACCTCTGTACAAGTAATTCCCTAATTGGCCCGGCCAATTCTACAGCTTCTAAGGGTCCCCATTCTATGACCCTCGGTACCTCCACAACCTTAGAGTGAAGAGTATGCAAACCCCGTTGATATTTTGGATAATCTATCCAAAGTCTGTCAAATCTCAGGTTCGGGTGCAACTCTTCCAAATGCATATCGGAAAAGGTCATGACTGGATGAGGTACATCCTGCTTGTAGTAGTTATCTACCTCCTGTTGTTCCAAATTCTCAGCAGGAGCATGGCGGGCTTGGGATGAAGATTCACCCCTTTCATTCTGCAAAACACATCAAACACAAATTTTGTGCATCCAAATATGCATTAGTGTCAGCAAAATCATCAATCAAAATAATTACAATGACATTATCAATTTATATCAAACTTAAGCTTATTTTCACATTTTTATCAAATCTACACTTTTTCAAATAAGCATATATGAAAATGTTCGCCAAGTTCATAAGCATTCAACTCAAATAACATGTCAAAATAATCATTACTAGCAATCAAACAAGTCTCAAATGGCATTTTCTTTCAATAATCAAGTTCATGAATTTTGGACTTGAAAAAGTCCACTTTAATTCTCAAAATCATGTTTAGGCTCAAAGTTTGGATCATTTAACTACCTAGACATGTTACACTACTCAATTTAGCAACAATTCATGACAAAAATCGGCCATAACCTGTTTATATCAAAAAGCCCCAAATTGCTCAAGAACACAAACCCTAGATTATTCAAAATTTGAAGTTTAAAGCTTCTAATCATGTTAAACAGCATCAATCTAGGTTATACAAGCATAATACATAAACAATTTAAGTCTAATTACACTAAAAAGCATCAAAATCAATTTGGGGAAAAAAATAGCTCAAGAACACCAAATTTCGAATTAAATGGTGTTTAGGTGTAGAAATTTACCGTTTTTCTTGAGTAGTTCTTAGATATCATCCTTCTCAACATGATTTTAGCAAAAAATTTGGTGATTAACGGTTAAAAATTGAGATTTTTGGGGTGTTTTTGGGTGTATTTTCGTGGGTTTTTCGCAGTGTTTTCGAGTTGTTTTTGTGTGTGGGAGCTGATCAGTTCGTGCAGCTCTTTTATTTTTTTTCTGGATTTTGGTCCCTCCGCGAGTCGCGGAGATTTTGCACTGCAAACTCCGCGAGTCGCGGAGTTTGCTCTTTTTTTTTTTTTTTTTTTTTTATAATCTTTAACTTATAAAACAATTAAGAAATTAATTTTAAAATTTTGTTTCCCTTGTTATTTAGGACGAGGTCGTTTCGGATCGATGTCCTAGTCCGTCCTTCGACAAAATTTTAAAATTTGTCTTTTTGTAGCGATTGTTTTAAAAGCTAAGATTTTTGGGTTTTTTAATGTTTTTGGCATACTTTAAATCAATAAGATTAAAAATAATGATAATAAAAGTTCTCGTCCCTCCCTCGGGTAAAGCAATTTCGGTTCAAAGACCTAGTCTTCAACTTACGACGAATTTTAAAAATCATATTCTTAACTTAATGAGATAAAGTAAATTTTTGTTTTTAAATTCACACAATATAAATATAAAATTCAAAATTAATATTAAAAATTCACACCAAACTCAAAATTTAAAATGCATAAAATTAAAAATTAAAATTTTAAAAATTAAAAATTCACACCAAACTTAATTTAAAAATTTATAAATTCATATCAAACTTATATTAATTTTTCAAATATTTACAATTTTAAATATATTGTTTTTACAAAATTTACAATATTAATTTAAGATTTAAATATTAATTTTAAAAACATGGTAAAAAAATAAATTAAAAATCTTTTTTTTCTTTTTATCCCACTTTAATCAATCAAATATTATCAAAAATATGCGCCCCTCTTTTCGGTAAAGAAATTTCGGTTCCAAGACCTAATTTAACTCATGACGAATTTTTGAAATATTTTGGGTTGATTGATTAAAGATATTTATACCTTAAGAATAAACGTTAAATTTCGCAGTGATGTAATAAATTTTTGAATGATATCAATAATTTCGGTCGCCAAACCTAATTTTATTTAATACCAATTTAATACTTTTTAGCGAACAAATTAGCGTTTATTATCAAAAGGTTAAAAATAAAAATAAAAATAAAAACTGTACATACATACCTGTGAAATAGATTTCTTAGTTATATGATCTATTATATTCATAAGATAGTCGGTTTAATTGGTTTTCCATGGCTGCATAGGCGTAACCTCGAGCATTCATTGTCTTTTCTTCTAAACATATGAACGGTCCGTCTCTGCATAAAGTAACAAATTCGGTATTTGAATAGGTTTGATTATTTGAACATTTACCTCCATGTGACCATTTTCCGCATTTGTGACATCGTTCTAGGTGTCGTGCTCTTCTTTTCGCTGCGGATTTTGATTTTCCTTTACCAAATTGTAACTTATTATCTTCGCATCTGGATCCTTTTCTAACTCCGTCCATTCTTTCTCTGATTACTGATACTAATTCACTCGGTAGTATATCATTATTTCTTTTAGTGATCAAAGCGTGTAGCATTAGACCATGGTTTAGTTCACAGGCAGTCTTCATTTCGTAAAAACCTAAAAAAATAAAAATTCAGAATGAGGGGAGAAGACTAGTTCTTTAGGGTCTGCTAGGGAAAGACCATACGTGTTCCATTTTCGAGAACTACACGAAAACAGACAATCTATCTCTAACAGAAATACATATTATCCTTTAAAGACTTGATTCTCCCCACACTTAGTTAGCTGTGGTATCGAAATTGTGATTAACTTCGTTGTCGACTTCCATCGGACCATGTATGTAATGTTTAACTCTGTGACCATTAACTTTAAATTCAATCCCATTTGAATTTATTAATTCTATCGTTCCGTATGGGAAAACTCTTTTGACTATGAATGGTCCAGACCATCTTGATTTCAATTTTCCAGGAAATAGCTTGAATCGTGAATTGAAAAGAAGAACTCTGTCTCCTTCTTTAAATTCTTTTGAACTTCTGATTCTTTTATCATGCCATTTCTTCGTTCTTTCTTTATAGATTAACGAATTTTCGTATGCTTCATGTCTTAATTCTTCTAATTCGTTTAGTTGACTTAATCGTAGACGTCCGGCTTCATGTAAATCAAGATTACATGTCTTCAAAGCCCAAAATGCTTTGTGTTCAATTTCTACTGGAAGATGACATGCTTTTCCATAAACAAGTCTAAAAGGTGTGGTTCCAATTGGAGTTTTGTAGGCTGTTCTAAAAGCCCAGAGTGCATCCTCCAATTTAATGGACCATTCCTTCAGATTTGATCCTACGGTTTTCTCTAGAATACGTTTTAAAGCTCGGTTGGTATTTTCAACTTGTCCACTTGTTTGTGGATGATATGCGGTGGAGATTTTATGAGTTACTCCATATCTTTTAAGAACTTTCTCAAGTTGATTATTACAGAAATGAGTACCCCGATCACTTATTAAAGCTTTCGGTGTTCCAAACCTTGCAAAAAGACGTTTTAAAAAGTTGACTACAACTCGTGCATCGTTAGTTGGGAGATCTTGTGCTTCCGCCCATTTAGATACATAATCAATGGCTACGAGTATATATAGATTATTATGAGATTTTGGAAATGGACCCATAAAGTCAATACCCCAAATGTCAAATACTTCACATACTTGGATGACATTTTGTGGCATTTCATCACGTTGACTTATTTTTCCGGCCCTTTGACAAGCATCACAGGATTTGCAAAGAAGGTGTGCGTTTTTGTAAATTGTAGGCCAATAGAATCCAGCATCATAAACTTTTCTTGCTGTTAGTTGAGGCCCATAATGCCCTCCTGTTGGTCCTGTGTGACAATGGTTTAATATTTTACTGGCTTCATCTCCAAATACACATCGGCGTATTATTCCATCGGGACAACTTTTAAACAGATGTGGATCTTCCCAGAAATAGTGTTTTATATCACTGAAGAATTTCTTTCGTCTTTGGTACGATAATCCTTTTTCAAGGAATCCATAAACTAAGTAGTTTGCATAGTCTGCAAACCATGGGATTTCTTTATAATCTATCTTCAATAGATATTCATCAGGAAAGTTGTCTTGTATGGCCGATTCATTCAGAACTTCTAATTCGGGATTTTCAAGACGGGAAAGATGATCAGCGGCGAGATTTTCTGCTCCTCTTTTATCTCGGATTTCAATATCAAACTCTTGTAAGAGTAAGATCCAACGGATTAATCTTGGTTTAGCATCTTGTTTTGAAAATAGGTATCTAAGAGCAGAATGGTCGGTATAGACCACCGTTTTTGCTAGAACGAGATATGATCGAAATTTGTCAAAAGCAAAGACAATAGCAAGGAGTTCTTTTTCAGTAGTTGTATAGTTCGTTTGTGCTCCTTGTAATGTCTTACTAGCATAGTATATAGGTTGAAATCGTTTTTCAATTCTTTGTCCTAAAACGGCTCCCATTGCAAAATCACTTGCATCGCACATTAGTTCAAATGGTAGATTCCAATTTGGTGTTATCATGATCGGCGCATTAGTGAGTTTCTCTTTAAGAATATTAAAAGATTTGATACATTCATCTGAAAAGATGAATGGCGCATCCTTTTCTAGGAGTTTATTCATAGGAGTGGCAATTTTAGAAAAATCTTTTATAAAACGTCGGTAAAAACCGGCATGCCCTAGAAAACTCCTAACTCCTCTAACGTTGGTGGGATGTGGAAGTTTAGCAATTACATCTACTTTAGCTCTATCCACTTCAATTCCTTCTTTTGAAATTTTATGTCCAAGAACGATGCCTTCTTTAACCATGAAATGGCATTTCTCCCAATTAAGTACTAGATTTGATTTTTCGCATCTAATTAGCATTCGTTCCAGATTAACTAGACATGATTTAAATGTATCACCGAAGACTGAAAAGTCATCCATGAATACTTCCATGCATTCTTCTATCATGTCATGAAAAATTGCCATCATACACCTTTGAAAGGTTGCAGGGGCGTTACAAAGTCCAAATGGCATGCGTTTGTAAGCAAAAGTACCATAAGGGCACGTGAATGTGGTTTTCTCTTGATCTTCGGGTGCTATTGGAATTTGAAAATATCCGGAAAATCCATCTAGAAAACAATAGTAACTATTTCCGGCTAATCTTTCCAACATTTGATCTATGAAAGGTAAGGGAAAGTGATCTTTTCTGGTGGCGTCATTTAATTTTCTATAATCAATACATACACGCCATCCTGTTACAGTCCTAGTAGGAATAAGCTCATTTTTCTCATTTGTGATGACAGTCATGCCACCCTTCTTAGGCACGCATTGAACTGGACTTACCCATGGACTATCAGAGATTGGATATATCAAACCTGCATCTAGCAGTTTAATAATCTCTTTCTTAACTACATCTTGCATATTAGGATTTAGTCTTCGTTGACGTTGCACATACGTTTTATGACCTTCTTCCATAAGGATTTTATGTGTGCAATACGAAGGACTTATTCCTTTAATATCATGAATCTTCCATGCAATGGCTGGTTTATGAGCTTTCAACACAGAAATGAGTTGTGATTTCTCATTTTCAGTAAGAGAAGACGATATTATTACAGGTAATTCAGATTCACCATGTAAATAAGCGTATTCCAAATGGTTTGGAAGTGGCTTTAACTCTAATTTCGGAGGTTCTTCTATCGATGATTTATATCGATATCTGTCTTCTTCTTTTAGCATTTGAATTTCTTCTGTTGTTGGTTCATATCCATTAGCTATAAGTGTAGCTAACATTTCAGCTTCATCAATTGGTTCATTACCTTCTCCTAAAGAACATTCTCCTGTTCCTTGTAATTCTGGAAATTCTTCTAATAATTCTGCATGTGCATCTATAGTTTGAATATAATAACATGTATCATCTGCAGATTGTGGTTGTTGCATTGCTCTATCAACTGAAAAGGTAACACTCTCATCCTCTATACTTAGGGTCAGTTTCTTACCGAACACGTCTATCATTGCTTTAGCCGTGTTTAAGAATGGTCTTCCTAATATGAGAGGAACTTGAGAATCTTCTTCCATGTCCAAAACAACAAAATCTACTGGAAATACTAAAGTACCAACTTTAACTAGCATGTTCTCCATTATCCCTCTAGGATATTTTATTGATCTATCGGCTAGTTGTATGCTTATTCTGGTTGGTTTCAATTCTCCAAGGTCTAGTTTAGCGTATAGTGAATACGGCATTAGATTTATACTAGCACCTAAGTCTGCCAATGCTTCTATTGAACTAAGACTACCCAGAAAACATGGAATTGTGAAACTTCCTGGATCAGATAGTTTTTCTGGTATCTTATTCAACAGCACTGCTGAACAATTAGCATTCATAGTAACAGCCGAGAGTTCTTCCATTTTCTTTCTATTCGTGATTAGATCTTTCAAGAATTTAGCATATCTAGGCATTCCTGAAATCACATCAATGAAAGGAAGATTTACATTTATCTGTTTAAACATATCCAAGAATTTGGATTGCTCGGCTTCAAGTTTCTCTTTCTTCATTTTACTCGGGTAAGGAAGTGGTGGTTGATATGGTTTAACATAAGGTTTATCCTTAACTGTGTTATCTTCATTAACCTTTTCAACTACCGGTTCTTTTTCCTTATCTTGATCAGGTTGTGGTTCTTGTGGAGTAGGAATAGTTTCATCAGAAGTTACAGGTATTTCAGGTGGTTTAAGTGTTGTACCACTTCTTGTGGTAATAGCTTTAGCTGTTTCATTCCGGGGGTTAGCATTTGTATCACTAGGTAGACTTCCCGGTTTTCTTTCACCTATTAACCTTACTAGGTTACTTACTTCTTGTTCTAGATTTTGAATAGAAGCTTGTTGATTTCTAAATGCTTGAGCATTTTGTTCATTGGTTTGTTTTTGAGATGTGAAAAACTGCGTTTGAGTTTCAACTAGCTTCGTCATCATATCTTCTAAATTCGGCTTTTTATCATCGGTTTGTTGTGGTGGTTTGTTTTGAAAATTCGGTCTTTGCTGATTGTAAGTATTATTGGATACTTGTTGATTGCTAGGACCTTGTTGGTTGTTGTATGGAATATTTCGGTTATAATTCTGGTTTTGATTGTAAATCGGTCTTGGCGGTTGATAATTATTCTGATAATTATTTCCAGGCCTTTGGTTTATGTATGAAATATTCTCTCTTTGTTCCATTGTTAATTCAATACTGAGACAATCTTTTGTCAAATGTGGTCCTCCACACTGCTCACAACTAATTCGTATAGCATGAATATCTTTAGTCATCTTTTCCATTCGTCTCTCGAAAGCATCTATCTTTGCGGAAATGGAATCTAAGTCATGGCTAGATTCGGCTCTAGCTGCTTTAGATGATCTAATGATGTCTTTTTCTTGGTGCCACTCATGTGAGTGGGAAGCAGTATTATCAATAATTTTGTAAGCATCAGTTTCGGTTTTCTTCATAATAGAACCACCAGCTGCTATATCTATGTCTTTTCTTGTAGTGATGTCGCATCCTCGGTAGAATATTTGTACTATTTGACAGGTGT
This sequence comes from Rutidosis leptorrhynchoides, assembly GCF_046630445.1. Classification (NCBI taxonomy): domain Eukaryota; kingdom Viridiplantae; phylum Streptophyta; class Magnoliopsida; order Asterales; family Asteraceae; genus Rutidosis; species Rutidosis leptorrhynchoides. Next base: position 73,136,620 of record NC_092335.1, read on the forward strand.
CTAAACCATGTTGCGGACATCCTCTTAACAACTTTTCATACCTTGTCCACGCCTCATATAGAGTTTCATTTGGCTTCTGTGTGAACGTAACAATTTCTGCTTGAAGTCTTACGGCTTTAGATGCAGGAAAAAATTGTTTAAGAAATTTGTCAATTAAAACGTCCCATGTATCGATCGCCCCTTCAGGTAACGATTCCAACCAATCTTTGGCTTCTCCCTTTAAAGTCCAGGGAAATAACATGAGATATATCTGTTCATCCTCCACTTCTCGGATTTTAAATAGTGTGCAGATCCTATTAAAGGTACGTAGATGTTCATTTGGATCTTCCTTCGGCGCACCACTAAATTGGCATTGATTAGTTACCATGTGTAGAATTTGTCCTTTGATTTCATAATCTGGCGCATTAATGTCTGGATGAGTAATTGCGTGACCTTGGCCAGTGCGTTTAGCTCTCATTCGGTCTTCCATACTTAAAGGTTCCAGATTCTCCATAATTGAATTTGTTGAATCGGTATCACTAGATGATTCTGATTTAATGGTTCGTTCCTCAACAATCTCTGTTTGAATGATTGGTGGTTCCGGAGGAAAGTTTAATGGTTCAGGATCTACGAACCGTTCCTGAATATTCTCCGGATTCTCAATTGTGAGGTCGGGTTCAAAAAATGGATTATTGGAAATTTGAACTGAAGTACTTGGTCGACTGGATGACGATTCTAAAGAAAAATCAACGGCGGCTATATTTGTTAAACGATGTCTTGATCGAGTTACAGGTGGTGAACGTACAAAAGGTGATGAACGTCTTGCTCGGTGCATTCACTGAATATCCTATTAGTTTTAAAAAGGAAAGAAAAATTATAATAAGTTATCCAATTAATAGACTTTTCTGATTTTGCCCACGTTTCGAATAGCCAAAAGATGCAGCAGAGGGGCAGGATTCGTTTGGTCTCAATATAATTGAGGACTGTTTGGCTCCAATAACCCGGTCCACGTACAAATCCAACTATTACTACGAACCAGAAAATTTTGATGTCTATCAATTTAACCACTTAAAATAAATTTTCGTAATTTTAAGAAATTTAGATAAGAAGTAGAAAAAATTCTAAGTCCTAAAAACTAGAATGGCGAGAAATAAGAGAGAAAAAGAGTTCGTCGCAAAAGGTTGAAAAAGAAAAAATGGTTGAAAAATAAAAGGTGACGGAAAAATAAAAGAAACTTATAAAAACTTAAAAATACTTAACTAACCTAACCTTATTACTACAACTAACTTAAAATTATAATCGCAAATTGAAATTACTAATTGGAATGATAATTGATACATAGTAAAAGGTCTAAAAATATTAAAGCTTACAAGGAAAAACTAAATCCCAAATGGAAATAACTTAAAAAGAAACTAAAACTTAAAAAGGCGTCGCAAAATTCTAAAGCACCTAAATCTTAGTCTAAAGAAAAAGCACTTAAGGAATTCTACGGCAAAGCCTAAAAATCTAGGAGTAAAAATAACTATAGCAAAAACTAAGTTTAAAATTAATTATGAGCTAAAAATACAAAAGTTATGCTACAACGATTAAAAAGGTACAAAATATAAAAATATACAAAAAGTTGTAAAAAGTACAATTTTTATAAAAATATTATTTTTATTTTATTAAACTATTAATTTTACAATTTTAATAAAACTAATTAAACAAAATACATAAATTAAGTAAAAAGTAAAAATAAAACTAAAAACTTATAATAATAATAATAATAATTAGGTTAAAATAATAATAATTAATAATTACCGTAATTAATGCTCGATTAGGGCTTCCTGTACGCGTGTCAGAGAAGCTCCGCGAGTCGCGGCAATTAAAGAAGAAAACCTCGCGAGTCGCGGGGATCAGAAATTCAGCTGACAGGGTTGAGTTTTTACGCGTTTTCTTTATTTTTTTTTTTTTTTTATTTTATGTTTTCTGTTTTTTAAATAAATAAAAGATTTTAAAATAAAACTTATATTTTTATAAACTAAAATAGAAATAAAGAAACTTATAAAACTTAAATATTTAACAAAATCTTAAAAATGCTTATATTTTTGTTTTTTTTTCTTTTTATATTTTTAAAACGTATTTTTACAAAAACGAATTTTAATAAAAGTTAACTAATTTTTTTTTTCTTATTAGCGTTGCGCTTCCGGCTTTTAAGAGTGTTCCCCGGCAGCGGCGCCAAAAATACTTGATGTCAAAGCAGAGGGGTATAAAATACTATTAAATTTTAGCAGGAAATACTATTAAATACGATACAATTTTACACAAGATATTTATTTATTTATAGAATGGATATACTTAAACCTTGCTACAACACTTATAGGCAGTGTACCTAATCGTACAGTAGTGTAGTTTTTAGTAAGTCCGGTTCGTTCCACAGGGAAATCTTTAAACAAAGCTCAACGCTATATTAGTTTACTTTTATAAAAATACAAATATATATATAAGTAATATTATTATTATAAAGGGGGGTTTTTACCGTTTAATGACCGGTTTGTCGATTTTAAAACTTTAGTCGCAGTTAAAACCTAATGTAAAATATAAAATAAATACAAGACTTTAAATTAAAGCGTAAAGTAAATAACGATAATGAAATTGCGAATAATAAAAATGCGATAAAATAAAATTGCGATAATTAAAAAGTACGATAATTAAAAGTGCGATAAAATAAAATAAATAAAAGTGCGATAATTAGAAGTGCAATTAAATATAAAATAAAGGAAATTAAATATGAAATAAAAGAATTATGCTTATTTAAACTTCCGTAATCATGATGTTTGACGTGTTGATTTTAGTTTTATGCCCATGGGTTAATTGTCCTTTGTCCTGGATTATTTAATATGTCCGTCTGGTTTTTGTCCATAACAGTCCATCAGTCATAAATATAAATTGCAAGTGTCCTCGTCAAATTATTATTATACCCGAAGTTAAATATTCCAACTAATTGGGGATTCGAATTGTAACAAGGTTTTAATACTTTGTTTAATGAATACACCAGGTTATCGACTGCGTGTAAACCAAGGTTTTACCACTTTGTTAACAATTACACCAATTACCCTTGAATGTAATTTCACCCCTGTTTTAATTATTCTAGTGGCTATTAATCCATTCCCGTGTCCGGTTAAATGAACGATTATTCGTACATATAAATACCCCGCCCATCGTGTCCGATCGAGTGTATATGGTAATTTATAGGGACGCCCAATTGTAAATCTTTATATTAACATTAACAAACTTTCATTTAGTTAAACAAATATAAAGCCCATTAATAGCCCATAGTCTAGTTTCCACAAGTGTCGTTCTTTTGTCCAAACCCCAATTATGGTACAAAGCCCAATTACCCAATTTTAGTAATTAGCCCAACATCATGATTACTTCGTTTTAAATAAGCATAATAATAACTTAGCTACGAGACATTAATATAAAAAGGTTGAACATAACTTACAATGATTAAAAATAGCGTAGCGTTACACGGACAGAATTTCGACTTACACCCTTACAACATTCGCTAACATACCCTTATTATTAGAATTATAATTATAATTAAAATTAAAATATAAATTATAAATATAAATATAAATTTTACGTATGAAGAGGAAGAAAAAGATGATGATATTTTGATCAGAATTCGGTTGGCTTTATAGCCAGAGTTGAATTTTGGGGCTCCGCGACTCGCGGCAAAATGCCCTTCAAACTCCGCGAGTCGCGGAGGATGTATTTACAGCTCACACCCTTGGAGTTTCTTGCTGCCGACGGTTTTAATAATTAATAATATATATATAATATATATATAATTAATATAATTAATTATATATTATATTATATTTATATACATAGTTAACTTGTAATTTTTAGTCGGTTGCGTCGAGCGTTAAGAGTTGACTCTGGTCCCGGTTCCGGATTTTCGAACGTCCTCGCGTACAATTTAATATCTTGTACTTTGCGTTTTGAATCTTGTACTCTTGTGATTTCGAGACGTTTCTTATCAATAATTGGAACCTCTTTGATTGTCTTTTGTTCTTTTGAGCTTTTTGGTCGTTTGCGTCTTCAATTCGTCGAATCTGTCTTTTGTCTTCACCTTTTATTATTTAAACGAATATCACTTGTAAATAGAACAATTGCAACTAAAAGCTTGTCTTTCTTGAGGAATAATGCTATGAAATATATGTTCGTTTTTAGCATTATCAACTTCTTACTCGACATCACCAAATCGACCAGAGATCCAACCAAAATTCTTAACAGCTAAATTATATTGTGAAACAGAAACGGACGTATGTTCATGATAATATATATATATATATATATATATATATATATATATATATATATATATATATATATATATATATATATATATATATATATATATATATATATATATATATATAAATATAAATAGAAAAATGCCTGCTTGCTGTTCGCTATATAAAGAGAGAAAAAAAATGTTTTCAATTTTTGGAATATTTTAGGCAAACCTTATAACACAAATTGTGTTTAAAATCACTCCTAAAAACTTTAACAATCGTCAATTTAACAGGAAACTTCAAAACAAGTTCGAATTTTAATGAAGAACAATTGTTGACTTTTATTATACAAAACTTTAACTCATAAATTCAAGCCCGATATAACGAATTGAAACTTGATATTTTGCAGTTAGTTTGAGTAATTGATTCCTAACAACACTGCATTATTACTTTTTGAAATGAAATTCGAATTCGAGCTTTTGTAAAAATGGACAAGAACATGGGTTACGATTTTCTGTTTAATCATTTAATTTGTTGTAATGATTTTAATTGATAATGGTGTGAATGATACAGAGAATTTTGGTTGTTTTTATAGTAGAAGGATGTCAACATGATCAATCAGGAGTATATAAAAAAAATACATAATGCTCGATCACCATGGAAGAAGAAAGAAGAAAAAATATATATATAAAACTTCGATCGTGGTTAATAAAAAAATAAAAGCAGATAAAAAATATAAAGCAGCAGGAGATCATGATTTTAAAATATAAAATTTAAAAGTTTATACCTAATTTAGGTATTAGTCTTTTTCATTTTTATTTAATTAAGATTAATAATTAATAATAATAATAATAATAATAATAATAATAATAATTATTATTATATTAATAATGATTTTAATAATAATAATAATAATAATAATAATAATAATAAAAATGATAATAATAGTATTATTAATGATAATAATAAAAGATTGTTTTATTTTGATATTAATAATGATGATATTTCATTATATTAATATTCATGTTAAATACTAATAATAATACTAATAATAATAATAATTTTAGTAATGATAATAATGTTAGTAATGACAATAATAATAATAAAATGATAATTTTAATTATAATTAATAATAATGATAATAATCATTATATCATGTAATTAATACTATTAATAATAATAATATTATTAATAATAATAAGTTGTGTTAATAATAGTGATATTTATAATAATCTTATCACTTTTAGTAAAAGTGACAATACTAATAATATTAATGATAATAATAATTATTAATAATAATAATATTAATAATATTGAGAGTAATAATACTTGTAAATGATAATGATGAGTGATAATAATAATATTAATATAACAATTTTTAATATTAATACATAATTATTTACAAATAATGGTTCGTGAATCGTTGGAATTACATAAAAGTTAGGTTTAAATTTTGTCAAAAATTTCCGGGTTGTTATATCTGGAGAACCCAGCATGGAAAAACTTGCTGAACAATATATCAGAGATAAATTTTCGGAAGAACAGCTTATGAGTTTAGGACAAACTCACATAGGATCACAATTTACTGTCACTCCTTGGTATGTCGACATGGCCAACTACCTAGTTGCCGGAGTAGTACAGAAGGGAATGAGCACCTCCTGAAGAAGAAAGTTCTTCAGGGATGCCAAGTACTACTACTGGGAAGATCCTTACCTGTTTAGAATTTGCCCTGATTAGATAATCAGGAGGTGCGTAGATGAAAAACAAGCAGAAGGAATTCTTCACCAATTTCACCATGGACCAACTGGAGGTCATCATGGAGCAAACTTAACCGCAAGAAAAGTCTACAAATCAGGATTTTATTGGCCGTCTATATTCCGAGATGCGCAAGAGCTTGTAAAGCGTTACGACGCATGCCAAAGGCAAGGTATTATCTCTATGAAAAATGAGATGCCTCGGACTAATATCCAAGCTGGCGATATCTCGATATATGGGGATTAGACTTTATGGGGCCATTCCCAAAGTCTAATGGGAAAGAATATGTCCTCGTAGCAGTAGATTATGTCTCCAGATGGGTCGAAGCCCAAGCATTTCCAACCAATGATGCCAAAGTCGTCACCAACTTCCTGAAGAGACTCTTCTGCCGATTTGGAGCTCCCCGTGCTATAATAAGTGATAGAGGCACACACTTCTGTAATACTTAATTTATGAAGGTGATGCAACAATACGGAGTTACCCACAAAATGTCCACTGCCTATCATCCGCAGACTAACGGACAAGCAGAGGTCACAAACAGAGCACTCAAAAGAATCTTAGAATGAACTGTCGGCCATCATGGAAATAAATGGGCAGAGAAACTAGACGATGCTCTGTGGGCATTCTGGACTACTTACAAGAATCCTCTAGGGACTACACCCTACCGCATGATCTATGGAAAAGCCTGTCACCTTCCGCTGGAACTTGAATATAAAGCTCTCTGGGCGCTGAAGACTTGCAACCTCGATCCCTCAGTTACTGCAAAGCATCGGAAGATGCAGATGAACGAACTCGCCGAATTAAGGGACCAAGCATACGAGACGTCATACATCTACAAGGAACGAATGAAGCTTACGCTTGACGCAAAATTGATTCCTACAAAGTTCGCCCTGGAGATAAAGTTCTGCTCTTTAATTCTCGATTCAAGAAGTTCTCAGGAAAATTTAGATCAAGATGGAGTGGCCCATACAAAGTTGTACATGCTTTTCTACACGGAGCCGTGGAATTGGAAGGACCTACTGGCAACTTCAAAGTCAACGGCCACTGTCTAAAAGCTTATCTAGAATACCATAATAAGGAGGAGCACCTTTTCTCCTTTAATCCATTCTGAAGATCTGACAAGGAAAAGTCAAGCTGTAACGACTTGATAAACAAAGCGCTCTTGGGAGGCACCCCTTGCTTATCCTTTTTATTTATTTTTATTTTGATTATTTTTAGTCTTAAAATATTATCTCTGTGTACTAACAACTAATCGCCGTACTTGCGCTTAGTACTTACAAATTTGTCAAATGTGTTCAGGAAAAAATGCCAAGTTCAGGAGCTTCAGCTTACATCCCAGTTCGCAGGAGGAGGACTCCTAGAGTTTACTCATCCGGAAGCAGTGCTGATCAGAAGAGGCCATCAACAGGGCAATTTGGCCCAAGGCGATTGATATTGGAGAGTGTTGAGGAGGATATTGGCACAACACCGCCAGCTCCTCCCGTTCGACGATCTAGACGTCTAGCCACGAGACCTGCCAAGCACACACAGCTACCAGACACACATGAGCCACAAACGGTGATACACTATGGAGCCACCTTAAGTGACCCTGATGTTACATGGGCACTACTCAGAGACCAGCAGAGGCTCTACCGAGCTCTTAGAGCATACCTTCAGCGCGAGGGGATGCCGCGCAGTACTCTGGGCCCGTCGTCATTTAGGCTAGCGCGCCGTGTTCAGCCGACACGACAAGCTACCCCCAGACGTTCCACACCGGCCTCAGTTCACTCAGTTGCCTCAGCTGCCATGCCTGTACATGCTACTCCTATTCACATCACGGTGCCTACTTCAGTCACCGAGCCAGTTCCAGTCACTGAGCTACCTGAGGGTTGTCACCTAGTCACTATTCCCATATCAGTTGAGCTACCAACAGCCCAGGCATTTGAGATCACCGGGAGTATACCTAACGAGGAGCATTTCCCGAGCCTATCACACCTGGAGTTGCCGTCAGACCTATGTCTGGAGTCACTACTAGGCCCTGAGTTGGATATAAGGCAACCACCTGAGTACTTGCCGAGACTAGAGGATGATAATGATCTCTTTAGATACTTCGCAGCGCCGACTCAGCACATTGACCAGGATAGTATCCCATAGACTACTTTACTTTATTTTACTTTTAGTTTTATCATTTTGAAGCATTGTTCTAAAAAAGTTATAGATAGTGGAAATGCTGCCTTTCTCTTTTTGTTCTTCATGCAGAAATATTATCAAAAGAGACTGGTCCTTAGGAGACTGACCATAGGAAGGCCCAGCACTAGGAAAGTAACACGACCATATGGAAGTAATCCTTCCTCAAACCTATTTCGATTATTACGCACTAAAATCTATAAGTGTGGGGTAACCCCCGCAACTAACTTAGAAATTTTAGAAGTCAATGTCCTTAATTTATAAAGTATTAAAATATTCTTTCTAGAGAACATTGGGATAATGTTCTTCTAAGTGTGGGGTAATGGGTAAAGGTTTTAAAGGTCGAGTAACCGAAAATGCCAAGTTTTGAAAAATTCTTTTGTCCAAAAAGTAATTAAACAATGGATATTGGGTGATTTTGAAAAAAATTCTTACCTTGTTTTTGCCCAGAAGATCTAATAAAATTGCTAGAAATCGATTTTCGGAACATTTATTAGAACGGAACGATTAAGCTGAAACTTATGTTTTGTGTCAAAAGATTTCTTTTAAGAAAATATGTAAAAGGCTACGCATGATCGAGCACGACCCCTACTCCCAAAAGGTGAGGAATCTTGGACTCAAAGTATCTGTATGACCCATCAAATCTACAGTACTTTGTCATTTCGATTGATGAGCGTGCCAGTGTACAGTTCAAGTTAGAACTTGGTTCTGACATACGTTTCAAGACCAATGGTTAGTAAGCGCCATACGTGGTGCAGGTGCGATACTCCTTCCAAAATCATTCTGAATAGAGAGGACAAAAAGCCATCCGTTTCCGTTTCCACTCCATGCAATTTAAACCGACCAACTCACATAAAGAGTTGATGAATTAGAAATATTCACCCCAAATTCACTCCCAAAATACACCATACACTATTCACTCCCCTTTCCATTCATCAAAAGATCCAGATATTAATAAAGAGATAGATCGATCAAATTTGCTTCAAAAGCACTTGTTGAAAGATTCGGAACCCCTGATTGTTTTTGATAGGTCAAAGACCTATTTTTAGTGGATTATCACTCCCTCTCTGGGCACCAGGAACGAAAGACAAAAGTTATGAAGAAAGGGTATTCCGAAAAGAAAAAAAAGAGCGAAGTCTCTATAAATAAGGCAAAGAAAAACCCGAGAAGTTGCCCTAAAGAAGGATGCTGGAAGAGCCAAAGAAAATTCTAGACAAGGTCTTAGCAAAATTCGCCTATTCTGAAGAAAACTTTTACGGATTCCAGGCCGTTCTCTATCCAAAAATAGATACTTCGAAGAATCAAAATCTATCGAATCTCTCAAAAATCAAAAGATCTGGATACCTTTCACCAATCCATAATTTCCCGACCAAACCCTACAACCCGTCTTCCTCTTGAAAGAATGCTTAGGGAGAAGATCAGTGCCGTCCTTACTTAACCGGTGGAGATATCGATGCTTTACCAAGCCTATGATGAGAACTGTTACACGACTGGCTTCTGAGCGACAATACAAATAGAATAGGATACCTTAAACACTTGAGTGATACGAGTGATCCGCTAGTGAGGAGTCTGTCATGTATACTCTACGTCTGAGAGTTGGAAAGTACGCTTTTCACTATGGACGCAATTGAAATCTAGCGACCAAATCATCGAAGCTCGAAACTTTTTCTAATACTTTCGAAAGATGTGCCGACTTCTGATGAAGGCATAATAAAAAGATCTACGGGTAGGGCAAGGGAGAGTCTATTAAAAAGATACTTATATTCCTGCTTTTTGCTTGTGGACAAGCAAAGCCAAGTGTGGGGTGTTTGATATCGGTCAAAAAGTCACATTTTTATCCCCAATATTAAGCCCTAGAACAATAAAGATTTAAACTTTGTCGGCAAAATTATCGCTTTTTTGGTTGATTTTGTAGATTAAGTAATTACGAAGGCGATGCAAAAAGAATCAAGTAAAACGAAGCTAAAACGAAGATTCTAGAGCGAAAACGGTGAAAGACAAGAAATCAAGTTACGATCCAGCAAATCAGCAAGCCAAACGGCTTGCCAAACGGCTTGCCAAACGGGCTGCCAAACGGCCTGCCAGTATGGAAAACGGCATGCCAAATGGTCAGAGCAAACGCCCTCATTAAACGGCTTGCCTTAGCAAACGGGCGCTGCAAATGTCTTGCCAAACGGCCTGCCAGCCGTTTGCAGGAAAATTTCAAGTCTATTTAAAGGGCTTTCTCCATCCATTTCAACACACACTCAATTTGTAATTCATTTCGTATTTTCAAGCTTTTAGTTAGTTTTTAGTAGTAGTTAGCTTAGCTTTTATTTTCCGGAGGATATCCCGGCGAGTCCCTGCGATCTCGGGCAGATTTCTTCGGCCTTTTCAGGTTTTTATCCGAAACGCTTGTCTTTTGTATTAAACATGTGTTCTTACTTTTTATGTTTAATAATGCGTTCCGATATTACCATGATAGCTTAATTAATCTGTATGTTGCCATGATAGAAGTTTGGGTTAGCGTAATTATGTTAATTTAGTACGATTACTGTTATAATATTGAACTAGGGAGTCTGGTAGATTTGTATGCTAGCATCTTAAGGATTGACCAACCTAGGTTGTGATCAGGACTTGTCCACCTATATGAAATTAGCTACTTCATAGGATTAAGACTCCTGATTATACTGTATCTGAAGATTCTATGAATTCGGTATGGCCGGAGTTCCCGAGAGGCATTTAATGCGCTTTTAGGACACGGAACTTAGGAATTGAGACATGAATGACCTAGTATGCCTATTGAATGTTCCGAAGAGACTTCTTAGGAGCTGTTAAGATCTAGTTAGTACCTTCACTCTGTGACCCAAGCCTATTGCATGTTCTTGTCTGATTGTTGCCTTATGTCTTAGTCATATCAACTGTTTAGGTATTCATTAGGTTTCTATCTGCTTTACTATCAGTATATCAACTGTAATGCTGTATAATGCTTGAAATGATATGATCTCATTAGTATGATGGAATGGTTGTTAGTTTTCATTTAAGGTTTTGCCAACTTAAACCGACGGATTCCTTCCGTTTGTGATCAGTGTTCAATCAACACGGCATGTTGCTATTTAGTTAACTAAACTGATAACGAGGGTTAGGATTAGAGCTCAACTTACTAATAAACCTAGTACTTTACTGAGGATAACCTCCGAGGTATAGCTACCCTTCAATTATACGACCAAGTGACATACTTCTCACAGCTCAAAGAGAACTCCGAGAGTTCAGAGATAAGTAGGTATGTGTAATTGGCTCATCCAACCAGATCTACTTCATTCCAAGCATAGTCTTAACATAAGCATAATTACCTTTCCCTAACCCAACACTGATATCTTGGTCAATATTTCCCTGATCTGCATACTCCGGATATCCTTCCACTTATTTACTTTTCTGCACTTAAGACTTTTAGCTAAAACCAACTACTATCTTTTATCCAGGTAATTTAACTAAAAGACAATTATCCACTTGATCTTCAATTCGTTAATCCATAAAAAAACACGACACTAGGTTAACTTACACCTTAGAAAGTAAAAGTAAATTTAGGCCTCGCACAAAATAAATAAACAAAACCACTGCGTGCTACCTTGATCAACTGAATCCGGACATCCTGTGACCTAACGACATCGCACGAATAAAACCGTCCGTTTTGGCCATATCACATAGCTTTTCTAGTTGACCCATTAATGTCTTCATATGGATATGATTAATCAACAAGTCGTAAGTAAACACATAAAAAACTGAACGAATAATCCCTCTAAAACAATTAATTTCGTCAAGTCCTAAGTAAACAGGCCCTTAATCTTGATCTTTATGTTTATATATTTAATTATATATTTAACCATGTCTAATATTAATGTAATACTTCAATATACATATGTGGCTTTTAATAGGAATATAGGATATAGGATAGGAAATAGGAATTATTTGGTAAATATGGATCAAACTTAAACTTAATCAGTATTACCGATTAATTCTCGATTAATAGTAGATAAGATAAGATTTTAGATTAAGTTTCTTTTTGAAAAATGAGATGATTTGAATGTTAGATTAACTTTATTATTGACTAAAAATCATGGACTTTTGTCTTCAAAAGCCAAAAAGCTTTCATTTTAGTCGATTTTGATTTTCAAAAATCCATTCAAAAAACGTTAATTTATTTTGTATCCCAAACGATGTTTTTATATCGTTGTTTTTAAATGCAAGGGTTATGCTTTAATTTATCGTATCAAAGGTAATGCCTTTTTTTAGAAGCTAGCTAATCGTAATATAACCCTTATCGCAAAACAATGTAGCTAATGGTTAGCATGTATCGTAAACCTTAGATAACTAGCTTCATGTAACTGAACTTTAACGAGTAATTACTAAACATCTATGTACATAGCTTCATATAAAACTATTTATGCATACAACTACGCACTACAACATAATAAAACCGCAATAAACAACTAAAAAACTCACCCCGCAGCGAAGCGCGTGTATGTATTCCTCGTATATACTATAGTAGGTTCTTTGCCATGCATATGCACCAAACACCACTACGGAGTAACGCATGCATTGTCACGTGTTAATAATATACCCGGTAAAAAGTAATTTTGTAAAATGGGCATCATACTAAGTAAGGCGGTAAAGTTAACCACTACGGATTAAGAATTAATCACATAATATTTGATAATGTTGATATTTAACATTGTACTTTACCCTCTATATATATATATATATATATATATATATATATATATATATATATATATATATATATATATATAAGAGAAACATCACGAGGATCCTAGTAGCTTTGATACAATCTTCAAAGTTTCAGAAACAAAGAAAGATCATCAACACAATTATAATTGACATCAAATATAACACCAAACAACATATAATACATTCTTTTTATCATGATCAAGTATATCTTTATTTACTCCATTCATACCAACAATTAAGTCTATAAAAAATCTAAATAAAAATTAAAAACTCCTCTGAATATGTTATCTACATATCAGATCTCGAAAATATGATAGACCCTATCGACCTTTTCGAATATACTTGTTAAAGATTTTTTTATTAATTTTAATTTATTATAGAGATCTAGAGAAGAAAAGATTATTATCCAGCTCAACTAAAATAATATTCCGTCTGCCAAAAAAAATAAATCCACATTACTATTTATATATATCTCAAAATAAATATATCTTATTTTCTTTTTGGCAAAATAACGATAACATAATAATAGATCCGAAGATCAACCAGTACAACTATCACAAAAGAATCCAACAACGAGCCTAGTCCAACTAATCTAACCAAACCAAACGGCTCACTATCAGGGTGAACAAAACCGTTTAATCTAATAAAGAAAGTAAAACTAAGATTATAACTAGCGGAAACTTAAATAATTGGCTACACTATAAAAAAGACACAATAAACATAACGGGGTACTCATCGAAAAATCACTTGAACAACAACCGGAAAACAAATCCGACCACTAACATAACCATCGACAATTTGGCCAAAAATTACCGACTGATTTAAATAATCAAACATCACCGACAGCCACCTTTAAGCTACTGAAAAAACAGTAGGTCAACAAACCGACAACCGACAACCGACAACTTCAGCAGACCCTAAGACAACTCCAACCGGAAAAGTGAAAACTGGCAACGCAACCAAACAAGTCTCACTTCAAGAAAAAAACAAACGACACAAGAGGACTTACCAAGAGACAACGCCCGAAAAACATAAAGCACAAGTGCTTTCGCCGCCTGCCACCGGAAAAGCTTGTCGGAAGTTCCCAAGTACTCGAAAGCCAAATAAGAGAGACAAGAAAGATAGATCCGAGGTGACCGAAAAAAAAAAAAAAAAACTTTGGCCATCGGCGAGATGTCGATGATTGGAGATAACCACAACTCAGAGAAATGCTACAAAACAAATTATGTATGGTGGTGCAAGTTGGTGAAAAAGGAAAGGAGAAAAAGCTTCAAACTATAATTTGCTAACCAGCTTTGGAATTTAATGTAAAAAATTTTAAAGTGTTAAGGTTGAATGTCAATGACAGAACTATGAAAGGACAAACGCCCAAATATTTCATGTAATAGTGTACTTTTCTTGTATTTAGTTGTGATCTTTTATATGAATAAATATGAAAAATGGGAACTCGAAACAATATCACACCATAGACAAATGTGGAAGGTGACTTTGGGCTGTACTCTATTTTAGTGTATGGATTAAAAATAGAAGTTAAAGTCTACCGTCGACTTACTTTTTATATTCGTTATGTTTATAGCTATCTGTATGTATTGTTTAAATACGTGTATCATACATAGTGTATGTATTGTTTAAAGTAATCTTGTGCAAAGATTATGGAAAAATTAAGAAAATGACTTAACATTATTTATAAAAAAAAATAAAAAAAAACATATCAAACTTCTAATTATTTGGCCCTCCCAATATATATCTTCAAGTTCCACCACTATCGATCAAGGAAGAAAAATCTTAGTCGGAGTGAAAACTGGAAGAAAAAAATGCTTTGAACAATGTAAAAAAAAAGAGCGTTCATATCTTACTCGTAATAATCAATAATCAGTGGCGGAGCTATGTAGAGAACAATGAGGTCATATGACCCCAACGAAAATACACATATAATAGGTTTTATTGGTATGAGCCTAAATGTTGCGCTTGTCCACTGGTTGTTGACATATTACTTCAAGTGCCACATGCAGGTTCAAATCCTTATTGTGAATGATCTTTTTTCTAGTTTTCTATGCATCCATATGGGTTTATCATATAAATTTTGCTCTGTTATAATTCAGTAGGCTTATAACTACCTTTAATGGTTATAAGAACAAAGAGAGAAAAAGGAGAGAAGAAATATTGATATTGATATTTCAAGAGAAATGGTGTACCTTAAATGGTTACCATACATGTCTATTTATAGTATAAAATATTACTATGCAAGAAATATAATAATAATAAAATTAACATCCAATCTAGATATTTTATAACACAATCTAGATATTTTATAACACTCCCCCTTGGATGACAATTTTATTAGAGAATAACTAGTACTGCCTCGTTAAAAACCTTGCTAAAGAAAACTCATTGGGATAAAACTTTAGCTAAGGGAAAAAGAGTGCAGCATAAAGTTGACTCCCCCTCAAGTAGGCAACGCCTGAGTTGTTACATCTTCTGAACATGCCTCATGCCAATATTATGAACGTGTGTTCTGAAAATAGCAGTTAGCAGTGCTTTGGTATAAAGATCAGCAGAGTTGTTGATTGAACGTATCTCATTTTAATCTGGTTGTCTTTTACGATATCTTGAGTATATGAGAAAAATCTGAGGTTTTCATCTGAAACTGTATCATCTAAATCTTTTATGTACAAGTTTGGCCCTCGTGATTTGTCTACAGTCTCCTTCATGGTTTGTTCAAACCGTTGTTTCAGTTCCTATTCCCTTTCAGTCTTTTTCTGAGCCTTACCAATATACCATTCTTTTCCATCAAACTTATGACCGTTAAGACCGTTTATAGCTTTAGCGCCTCGTCAGCATTTATGTTTTGTTCTGTCATTTTTGATACTCTTCTTTCATTTGTATTATGTAAGCTGTATTATCTTCATAGATAGTTGTTACGCTTTTATAGCGTTCTAGTCCACAAGAATCAATAATGATTTGTATCATTGATCTTAACTAAAATCATTCCCGAGTAGCTTCATGTAATGCAATCACTTCGGCATGATTTGATGATGTTGCAACAAGTGTTTGTTTTGAGAACGTCATGATATTGCGGTGCCTCCATTTAGGAATACATATCCAGTTTGAGATTTAGCTTTATGTAGATCGGATAAATAATCTGCATCTGTATAACCAAACAAATCTTGTTTCGAGTTGTTAGAATAAAATAATTATAAATCAGTAGTTCCCCGAAGGTATCAAACTATTTGTTTGATCCCATTCCAATGTCTTTTGGTAGGGGCTGAGCTGAACCTTGTCAACAAATTAACTGCAAAAGAAATGTCAGATCTTGTATAATCTATAAGATACATAAGAACCTCAATTGCACTAAAATATAGAACTTCCGATCTGTTAAAATTTTCATGATCTTCGCAGGGATGAAATAGATCAGTGTCAATATTGAGTGATCTAACAACAATGAGTTTGTCTTTAAAAAAATGTTTTAAAATCTTTTCGGTATAAGTTGTTTGATGTACAAGTAAACCATTAGGCATATGCTCAATTTGCAATCCAAGGTAATACTTGGTTTTTTCAAGATCTTTCATTTCAAAATAATTCTTTAGAAGTTGAATGATTTCATAGATCTCTTTATTTGTTCATATGATGTTAAGAACATTGACATAAACAACTACGATCTCATATCCGAACATTGTTTTTATAAAACATACGTGCAAAATAAGTTTATATTTATACCCTTTTTTTTTATCAAGTAGTCATTTAATCGGTTATACCACATACGTCCCGTTTGTATAAACCCACTTAGAAATCTTTGTGATTTAATGGAATATATTCCCTTGGGTTTTACATTAGATGCTTATGATACCTTAACCCTTTAGGTATATTCATATATATCACTATTAAGTGATCCATACAGATAAGTAGTAACAACATTCATGAGATGCATTTAAATAACTACCAGGTTGATTAAGTATCTAATAAGTAATTGTATCCATTACAGGAGGATAATTTTTCCTCATAATTTATTTCTGGTCTTTGTGGGAAATATTGAGTTACAAGTCTAGTTTTGCCTTGTAACTTCATTTGCACATTTCTTTTCGGATAAAAATTCATTTGTATCCCATACGTTTCACATCTTTAAAAGTGATAACGATTGATCCGAAAACTTTTCTTTTATCGAGCGATTCTAATTCAGCTCTTATTGCTCCTTTCCATTGAGCTCAATCATGTCCATTTTGTATATTCAATGACAGATTTTAGTTCCAGATCATCATCTTTATTCATGATGTCATTGTAACATTATATGAAAATATCTCATAGAGATTTTAGTTTCATTTCGGTTCCATAATATTGCATAATTTATCGCAATTTTAGTATTTACATTTATCAATATCCTCTGCAGAAGGAATATTGATTTGTGGTTCTTCTTGAACACTTTCTCTTACCTCATTATCAGCTGATTTTCTTTTTTGAGGATTTTTATCTTCGGAACCAATTGATCTTCCACGTTTGATGCGTGGCAAAGACTCAACAGTGACATTATTGCCAGCTTTTGGAATTTCAGTTCGAGCTGGAGCATTTATCGCTGGTATATATGATTTAGTCACTTTTTTATATCTGTAAATGCATAAAGTAATTAATTTGCAAGTTCTTGCATATGCATTATTTTTGAACTTTCGTTTCACATTCTTTTGTGTGAGTTCAATATACCTTAATTGATGTTCACATCATGAAGCATCATTTTATTTTTTATTTTTATTTCTCCCCCTAATCTAGGGAACAATGTTTTATTAAAATGACAATCAGCAAAACGTGCTGTAAAAACATCACCCATCATGGGTTCAATATATCTTATGATTGAAGATGTTTTATATCCAAAATATATTATCATCTTTCTTTGAAGAACCATTTTATTGTGTTGTGGTGATACAATTGGAACATACACTGCACAACCAATGTTTTAAGGTAGAAAATATTTGGCTCTTGGCCAAAATCAAGTATTAAGTGAAAATATTTACGACTTCCACATGGTATAATGCGAATTAATGTCGCAGCATGTAAATTTACATGTCCACATATAAATATTGAGAGATTTGTACTCATTATCAATTGTCTAGTTATTAGCTGTAAGCGTTTATCTATTGATTCAGCTAAACCAATTTTGTGTATGCACATGAGCAACTGGATGTTCAACAACAATCCCTGTAGATATATAATGATCATTAAATGCTTGAGATGTTAACTCACCAGCATTATCAAGTCTCATCCTTTTAATGGTGTAATCAGAATAATGTGTTCTCAATTTAATAATTTGTGCAAGAAACTTTGCAAATGCCATATTACGGCTTGATAACATACAAATATGAGACCATCCGCTAGATGCGTCTATTAGAACCATGAAATATCAAAATGGTTCACATGATGGATGAATTGGTTCATATATCTTACCTTGAATTCTTTCAAGAAACATTTGTGATTCTTTTTCACAATATACTTTTCATTAATCACCATATGTGCTTTCCATTAATCACCATATGTGTTTTTTTTTTTTTTTTATAAATCACCATATGTGTTTTTTTTTTATCATATATCCTTTTCACCATATACGCTTTTAATCATATGCGCTGTGTTTTTCACCATATGCGCTTTTAATCATATGCGATTTTCATCATATGCGTTGTGCTTTTCATCATATTCGCTTTTTATCATATGCGCTTATCATATGCGATGCGCTTTTTATCATATGCGCTTTTTTATGTGAATAGTAAATTAATTAATTTCGTTTTACTATTCATATGAATTAATTTAGATTTACTATTTTGTTAATTGAGTAATATATATATACATCATATACTTGTGACTCCGAAGGCTCAAATGAATTTGACCATATAGTTATACGTTGTACCTTGCACATTAATTTTCAGTAGAAGCTTTAGATGCATATTATTTTCAGTAGAAGCTTTAGATGCACTTTTTTTTAATCACCAAATACCACAAACACTTTGTTTGCGTTTGTTCATAGTCATCAATGAAAACCATTTTCTTTAATTTAATTTTATACAATAAAATTAACGCATCATTATTCTTTTCAAAAACAATAATCTATTGTTATTGTTCACTTGTGCCATGTTTAACAACAAAAGTTAACAACCTCTGTCTTGTTTGTTGTGGCAACCAAAAACAACCTTTGCTTTTGTTACCGAGAATTCAAGACCAAAAAACAATTAATTTTTAATTAATCTTTTATCAAAACCATAAATGATTTTATTGATCTACGTTGATATGGCCATAAAGAATTGACGGCTGACCTACTTTTGTAAGTGTATTTCGGCTATCATCCCGAAAACGCACAACGACCTTTTTTTTTTTATGAACTATTTGTTTCATATCTAGCTTAGGCAATTATTGTGAACATTTGGTCCCTATAAGAGCATTTATTTTTTAGACTTTTAGTTGATTTGTACTTGTCACAATTAGGGATAGCACCCGCGGGTCGTGGATGCGGATCCATTGGATCCATCACCCGTACCCGCGGATTTTTTTTAAGAGACATCCAATTGAACCCTTGTTCGTTGAAACAATTTGACTATATTTTTACTCCCCATTATTAAACGGACCATTTTGATGCACACTCTTAAAAAAATAATTTGTTTTTTAAGTTTTATTATTCAACCTCCTTTTTTCAACGGTCACGTTTTTAACAAAACATTTGACAAGTTTGGAAAAAAGTTTTTTATTGATTATCATCAAAAGTTTTCTATTGTCACTCTACTGGATGGAATTATGGCATACAACCAAAATTGCAACCCAACACTACATAAGAACAAAAAGGTTGTTTTTAATTAACATATGTATATGTGTTAAACTCGGAATAATAATAACTTATTTTAGAAAATTAACATAAGACATGTTGAAATATTTTTGTCACATTTAGCTCATCAAGTCTAATACTTATCATTGATAGATTTTATCACGTCTAGGAGATGTTTACTTTTTTCTTGTATTAAGTCCTACTTTCATTTACCTTTGTTTGGAAAAAAGTTTTTTTTTTACTTTGCTTTCCCCCTTTCTGTAAAACTCATTTAAACACTTTCTTTGTTTTTTTTTTTTTTAAAACTTCCTTTTTTTTACGTTACCCGTAAATTATAAATATATAAAAAAAACTTTTTGTTTAAATTTTTATTCTAGTTTTTAAAAGGCCACTTGACCAATTTTTTAATTCTTTCACAACACCTGATATCGTGATCGTGACCTTTCACCAAAGCAAGAGATATTCTTGATAAACTAAACACGGACTCGTGTTTGAAATTGTCGGCCACAAAAAAATTCATTTGATAAAAGTATATATATTTTTTTTTAGTTATAGAAGGAGACCACTTCATTTTCAATACTTCATTTTTGACAAAAAACTATTCCATTTTACCATCCCTTTTTTTTCTTACTTTAACTTTTAAGATATACTTTTAATAAAAATACAAACTACTTTTTCTTATTTTAACTTTTAAGATTTACTTTTAATAAAAATACAAACTACTTTTTGTATTTTAACTTTTAAGATTTACTTTTAATAAAAGTACAAACTACTTTTTCTTATTTTAACTTTAAGATTTACTTTTAATAAAAATACAAACTATTTTTTTATTTTAACTTTTAAAATTATAAATTTAAGAATAAACATTAGTATGCATGAAATAAATAATGATTAATTGCATAAGTAATCATAAATGTTAGATAACATATAAAGACCCCGTCGTATTCGTATTGATCGGAATTAATCTCGACCCATGGTACCGTGTTGTCAAATGACGTGTTGCGTACATAAAGTACCGTGTTGTCAAATGACGTGTTGCGTACAATCATGAGGTCTTATTAACATAAATATAAATGTTAGTGAAGTTAATAAGAGTTAGATTACAGAAAATATAATTCAGGTGGTATAACCGACCATATATAACTTAAATAACATAAATATAAATGTTAGTGAAGTTAGTAAAAGTTAGATTACAGAAATATAATTCAGGTGGTATAACCGACCATATATAACTTAAATAACATAAATATAAATGTTAGTGAAGTTAGTAAAAGTTAGATTACAGAAATATAATTCAGGTGGTATAACCGACCATATATAACTTAAATAACATAAATATAAATGTTAGTAGTCCAAAATTTGATATATTCGAGTCTAAAAATTATTAATAATTTCATACCTTGATTAGTGATTCGTGATCGTTTGAGATATCTTTTAATTACACTAAGCTTTTCGTGCTGATAACGTGTTATAATTCAGTAGGCTTATAACTACCTTTAATGGTTATAAGAACAAAGAGAGAAAAAGAGAGAAGAAGGAGAGAAGAAATATTGATATTGATATTTCAAGAGAAATGGTGTACCTTAAATGGTTACCATACATGTCTATTTATAGTATAAAATATTACTATGCAAGAAATATAATAATAATAAAATTAACATCCAATCTAGATATTTTATAACACAATCTAGATATTTTATAACATGCTCATATTTTTGTAGTCCGGCCACTATATAACTAGACTTATGGACACTAAAGAGTTATTCTAAAATTAAATAAAGGTAATTATCTATAATTTTATATTTATTAACAAAAGAAATACTATACATGACATTCGTGTTAAAAGGTAACTTATTTATTATTATTATTTTTTATGTTTTCACTTGATCCTAGTCTCTCAATTAAAATTTTGTAACTCGGTAGATTTCGCTTATTATTTTATAACACCAACCATCTTAAATCCTGGATTCACCACTGGTAATAATACTACAGACTAATAAATTTTTGAAGTTCCATTTATATTTTTGTTAATACAAAAATCATCAAAACTTTACTTATAATGTCATCACTTAATTTATTTACTTAATCTGAAAGTTAATTAGAACACCTTATACACTATTAAATAAATAAACAAAAAATAAAGAAAAAATAGACAGTTTACTAAGAGTGCTCCCAATGGTGACAGGATGTCTTCCAGGTAGGGATGGCAATGGATATCCGATCCATTGGATATCCATCCGATCCGATCCATTTACATGGATATGGATGATCTAAATGGATGATAAACGGATATGGATATGGATATGGATGATGTGAAAAATTAGTGGATCGGATATGGATGTCAATTTACCATCCACGGATATATCCAATTACAATCCGAAATACATATATACGTATAAATATATACATATTTCTTTTAATATATGCATTTATATTTACATATCCTTGTACATGTAGACTATAAACTATTAAAATGTTATCAATAATCTAAATTATTAAGATATAACTATATAACTAGTATTAAATTCACATATCTTACATATATTACATAGATTTGTTAAATATCCTTTGATAATTTCATTACAAAATATAAATATCTTTATAAATACTTAACATCCAACGGATATCCATTAACCCGCTTAATCCAACGGATATGGATATGGATGGATGATTTATATTTAAATGTATATGGATATGGATTTAAAAAATTAAATGGATGTGGATGTGGATATGAGACCACCCGATCCATATCCGATCCATTGCCATCCCTACTTCAAGGACTAACCAACCATTCAGCGCCACATTAGCACCTCCATCTCACTTCCTTCACAGGACTAAACACTCCCAACAAAGACACTCCTCCTTCCATTTTTTTATTTTTGTTTTTGAATTATTTTATATTATCAAATAATTATTAATATTTATATGATAAATTTGAAATAAAAAACATAAAACTACCATTTCATTAAAATTAAAAAAAAATACAATAATTAAAATTTAAAACATTACAACAATTTAAAATTAAAAGATTACGACAATTAAAAAAAAATACTAGAAAGCTAAATAATCAAACTACTCCTCGTCGTCGTCGTCCAAGTTTTGCAATTTCTTCGCATATTTTTTCTTAATTTTGTCTCGAGCAAGCATTAGCATATCGTATTCATCGGAAGGCAAATCTCGTGACACCGGTTTGGAAAGAAACTTCAACCCTTTAAACATAGTCCACATGATGCTATCATCTTGTAGCTTTTTCATGGTTTGATTCGCCACATCTTGTGAAGCTTGGACCGATTGAGCAATTTTAAAGCGAACTTCATCGGAAGACATACGGCTCGCGGCATCGGATGAGTAAGAGTCCCTTTGACTTTTAACTCGACTTGGAGGGCGTCGGATTGGGTCGGTATCCTTTAACAAATTTTCCATTTGGGTTGGGTCGGGGTGCATGCTTGTGTTTGGATTGGAACTTCCCTCGGTTTGATCATTAATTGGTATATGACCGGGTTCTTTTCGTTTGTTGCTACTCGAAATACTTTCGCCTTCTAAAAACTTCGGGCAATTCCTTAACACTCGCCACGCATCCTCAAACGCAAAGTGTCGTCATTATTACAACCACTTTCCCACATTCTCTCGTATTTGTTGTAAATACTGATCCATATCTTGACATCCCTTTGCATTTTCGACCATTTTCCACTTATTTGATCCGGACGTCTTTTCACCGGGACAATCGAATTATATTGTCTTCGGACTTCTCTCCAAAATGAAGTATGACTTTGGTCGTTTCCGACACTCGGATGTTCGGAAACATATACAAAACGCTCGGCTAAAATTTTTGTCTCCAAGTCAGTCCACGCGGTCTTCGGACACCTCACTTTCTTTTCTACCACTTTTCCTTTTCCTTTTCCTTTCGGATCACGTTCGGGTTCGGCTTCGGGTTCGAGCTCGGGTTCGGATTCGGGTTCATTTTGGAGTGGTGTTTCGGGAACTTCTTCGTCGGACGATTCGTCACGGAGACTTGGATAATAAGGTGTTTGTTTCGTTTGTTGTTGGTTCGGGTAGATTTGAACATTTTGAGATAGTTGGTTCGGGTAGATTGGAACATTTTGAGATAGTTGGTTCGGGAAGAGTGGAACATTTTGAGATTGTTGGTTATTGCAGATCGGAACATTTTGAGATTGTTGTTGATGGACATTTCCGAACATACCCGCAAATGATTAGTATTTGCAAAACGAGAAAACCCGGTAGTTTGTTGCGAGTTATCGAGTAGCATTTGCATCATATCTCGACTAACCGAATTTGGATCTTGAACTACCGGACGTTGTTTCGTTTTTCCTTTGTTTGGTGTTTTTTTGGAACTCATTTTTTTATGAAAGATGTGAGAAAAATGAATAAAAATGGATAAGTAATATGAAAGTTGTGTGTAAAATGGGGTTGAGATATGGAGTTTAAATAGAGTTAAAAAAGAAGGAAAAAAAAGAAAAGAAAGGAAAGTAGCCGTTTGAGATCCGTTGGAGGCAAAAGAGCCGTTGGAGGCAAATAACGGGAAAAAACACCCATTTTTTTTCGCCCACAAATATGCTCAGAATAGTAATGGAGCTGGACGATCGGGCCTGGGCGAGTGCTGGGCGAACCCTGGGCGGGTTTGGTGCCATCGGCGCCCAGCCTGGGCGAGTTTGGGCGGGTCTCCTGGACTAACCGTTGGGAGTGCTCTAATAACTTAGTTTAAATTGCAAATAATTTGTTGGGAACATTCAAGGATTAGAATTTACTTGTGTGGTTATTGTAAGACCACTCCCTACTCCCTCCAGTTCATTACCTGTTCATTACCCGTCATTACTCGTAACTAATTATAGGCACGAGCTAGCTACCCGTAGTAGTTATCCGCACTCACTATTAATTTAACGGAAGTGTTTAGGTTAGTTATAGGAATTGTAGGTCCTAATAACTTTTTATTGTTGGATTTGATGCTTTATTGCTTGTACGTTGTATATTAAGAGGAATATTGTTTTAGCTATGATATATATTATTTAGTTATGAATTAGTTGTAAGATATTAGTATTGATTGATGTGAAAGGTTAATATGATTAATAGTTTAGTTAGCACAGTAATAGGAGGGTCAAAGGACAACTTTTTGCGACTGATTATAGAAAAAGAAAATAAAATCCCAAATTCACAGAATCGTATCCGTCGTCGCCTTTTTTCCGTCGTCAAATCACCACCTACAACCACCGCCACCACCGTTCCAAATCTCAAAATTAGTCATTCTTAAACAATGCAACCACCAAACCCTTACTTATATAATCCCTACTCTTACCATCCTTCCCAACCGACCTCCCAATTCGGCTCTCATTCCCTTCCACAAAACCCTAACCCTAACCCTATCCCTAATTATCCCCCAATTCATTACGAATCACACTATCCCACAGCTCAAGTCGATCATAATCCACCGGGCGTTGACTCTTATTATCATTCTTCTTTGTATCATGTCAACCACGCCGGCGGTGTTTACATTGATCACCGTGCCGCTGCCCTGAGTTATTCTCACGCAGTTAGTGCCGTACCACCGTCTACATACGCTACGGACTCAGTGGTGTATGATTGGGCAGCAAAGGAGCCTGATCTGCGTTATGATTATTCAAACACTGTATATACAACAGTAAGGCATATGAATATGTAGTTACCTAAATTTTAATACTTTATTCTTTCTAAATTTTAATATGTATTATACAATAATTTTTTTATTATTATTATTATTATTATTATTATTATTATTATTATTATTATTATTATTATTATTATTATTATTATTATTATTATTATTATTATTGATGACAATTTTTTAGCTTATTGATTGGTTAGTGATATATGATCAATGTTAGTACTGCGATCCAGCGAAATGAGCTTCCTTTGATCGTACTTGTTGCTTTCGTTGCAAAGTAGATTGTTACAGATAGAACACCAAAGGATGACATTAGTTGCCATTCACATTTAAGTTCTGGTTTCATGGACATAATTAGAGGTTTCTAAAATCTGCTTAGTTTGATGTCTTTTTAGCTCCTCATATTATATGCTTTCTAGCAAAGTAGAATTTGTTGGTTGCAATAAAACTACCAAATTTAATTGTTAAAGACTTGCACACAGTAACTTCGGTGCAAAATTGAGATTCGGTTTTTTTTAGCTTATGAATTACAATGCAGACCCTTGTATGTATCATACAAACCGTTTTCAAGTTGCTTATTTATATTATCTTAAGAATCTGATATCTGATACTTTACTAATTTATATCATTCTCTGAATCAGATTATACCTTAAGATATAAATCTGTTTGTTTATGATAAATCTTGAGATGTTTATCTGTTTGGTGCCCGGACGAGTGAAGTTATAAAGGTAGCCTTTAATTTCTGTGTACAGACACTACCTGTTGTTCCTTTAGGCATAATGGAAAATTGTGTTGGGTTTTAGGTTTGCCATACCTTTTATATAAGTATAGTAGTTCTAGTCCTCTAGAGGCCTTCGAATAATGTCTTGGTCTTGCATAGGTCAACTTCCCATATTAAGTTTCACATAAGAGCTCACTAGAGACACACTGTGCATTTGATTGCTCAAGTAATATTCTTAATAACATTTGCAGGCTACAACGGTTTCTCAAGATGCATCACTACAGCATATACCTGCAATCGCCCACGTCCGTTGGATCGATCCAAATCCAAATCCAACTGTCCAACCTCGCATGGCATGGAAAAAGATTCCCAAAAAAGCAAAAATTTCTCAATCTGCGTGGTGTGAAGTTTGTAAACTTACGTGCAACTCTACAGACGTTCTTCTTAAACATAAAATGGGTAAGAAACACCTTAAAAATCTGGAAAGTTTAACCAAACCTACTTCCGTTGCTACCCCTTCCATTGCGACTACTTCCGTTACTACAAACTTTAATTTAGCTGTGCAAAGTAACAGAGTCATAGGACCGATGGAAAACCCGATGAAGGGTAATTTGGGGAAGAAAAAGAAGGTAGAGACTCCGCAAGACTTGGCCGCTAAGAAACGGAAGGTATTGGAAGGCGGGGCAGCTGCAAATCTTGTGAGAACTTGTCAAATTTGTAATGTTGTTTGCAACAGTGATACAGTTTACAGATTCCATATTGCAGGTCAAAAGCATGCGTCCATGTTTAAAAAATTACAGCAAGCTCCTGTGGTTTAAGTATGCGTATATATTTATTCTTTAATGTTTACCCTGGAGAGAATAAATATTTACCATATTTATATGCTTTTCTTCTAGGTTGCTATGATAGGGATATACAACATTGGAGGTCTTCTTGTTATAATTAAAATTGTATGTCAATTATCATCAGGTTAGTATATAAGTATATGTCCTTTTTATAATATAATAATAAAAATAAATAATGATATGGAATGTAGAATATTTCAAATGTATACTAATGAAATCCATTTTTATAAAATACTCCGTATCTTGTTTTGCCTTTCGATGCTTCATGCTACCTTGTGTACTCAAACCTTAACGAGAACACTTGTTTATATAGGAACAAGATACATTCCTTGTATTAAAGAAACAAGAATAACAAGAGAAGTATAGACGAGTAATACTCCGTAATACTTTTGTCTTATTATAAATTTTTTGTTGGTATTTTTTAGTTGTTTCAATATACTCCGCAAATGTCTATACCTATTTTATAAGAGTAATGAAATTAAAAACTCGTTTCTGTACATTTTTAAATATAAGTGATGCAAAGAAGAATTGAAAAAGGTTGTTTATATCATCGGATCTTCCAATATATATAGATTTGATTTAATAGTCAAGCGTGTAAAACATTTTTTTTAATAAAAACAGTTTATAGGAAAGGAACTTTTTAATATTTATAAATCATCAACAACGACACATGAACAATCTGAAAAGTGGATGTCTGATTCTGAATTGGCCTTTTGTTGTTTTGATATATCTAAGTTTCCGACTTACTGTACGAGCCGATTAATTTAAGTGCGACTTCTGAAGTCATCGTGGATGAAGCTCCATAATCATGAGGGGATTTATTTTTTCAATTTCATGGATTCGAACACATGACCTAAACTTTATAAAAATAGGCCCTAACGAATCCGCCATCACCTCGCGGTTGAATTAGACTTTTGTTATTTTATAGAAAAATTTATCTATCCATTTATTTTATATCTTTTATTAAATAACACACAAGGTAAAAGGTAGAAGATTTTTCATGTTTTGGACTATCTAGGAGGGAGAGTAATCCGACTATATACTCTGATGCACGCAGCCCATCAGGATTACTCTATGACTATTTTCAACTCATCACTGACCACCACTAAATATTCGTTATAGATAGGTTTGAACATGAAACCTCTTGCAAAGAACTCATGACCCATCTATCGGGCTATCTTGTGATGGTCCTATCTATATAGTCATATAAAGCTTTAAAATGATGATGTCATCATTAATCTAATTACCTTTTAATTTTCATAATGATGATGTCATAATTATATACTAATTTAATTAAAAAATATTACGAAATCTTTTATAAAAGGAAATATTAATCTCTCATAAATTGTGAAACAACCCAACCCGTATTCCATACGATAATTTTTTTTATTTTATAATACACATCTATGCGCCAATTAAATATGTAAACCATTCCACAAGTTCCATTTAAACGTACATCAATTTAAATGTTTACAAGAGGTACGAAAGCCATTAATTAAGTTTTATACAAGTTTGACCCACTACAATATTAGTTTATAATCCAAACGACACTCGAGCACGGTTTGGGGCTAAACTACCCAAAACGTTAGGCCAAACTTCAAAAGCTATGCCAAAAGCACCCCCTGTCAACATAAACGGGAGACAACTAATCCAACCGTATGCCCTTACCCTTGTCCAAGCCGGAACCTATAAAATGATAAACAACGAGAGGGTAAACAATGCTTAGTGAGTGCAACAATTATACATACATATATATAACCTATCCATTTGCAATCACAATACCAAATACCTCATACGAACTTGTAACTCAAATAGCATGTCAACATACCCGTAACACTAACAAGTCGTACATTATCACACCACTTCAATAGCATATACTCAACTCAGTATATATATAATATGCTAAACAAAACAACAATCTCAATATGGTTAACCAATAACGCTATGGTGCTACCGGCTCGTGGTTCACACCATACGCTTTTGAGTCATACTCGTGTATAGTGCTACCGGCTCGTGGTTCACACTCGATGCTACCGGCTCGTGTGTAACGTCCTCCCAATAGGGTCTGGAAGGAACGTCACTAATATCAAAACATACCAACATATTATAATAAACGAGAACAATACTAAATGATGAATTTAACTTTAATGAGTACGCAGCGGAAAATGAAATGTCTTTACAATGACAGGAATAACAATAACGTAAATGTTCACATGCAGAGGTAATAAATGCGATATCTCTTGATCCTATGTCCAAGTAGCATCACATAAGCAGTAAGTATAAGAGCTTGAATCAAACAGCACCTGAGACAAAACATGCTAAAGTGTCAACCAAAAAGGTTGAGTGAAGTTCATAGGTTTAACAAAAAGTTTGTCGTTGTTTTAGACCACAAGATTTAGTTTGTAAAGTTGATCTCCCGCAGGATCAAAAAGTTATGCCAAAGCGTGATATTTAGACTAAACGTTCAAGTTTGCCCCATGACAAGTTGTGTCTGTCCTTGTCGGTTTAATTTCATTAGCAAGTAATACAAAGACTTAGTCAAATGTATCGGGGACGTTACTCCCGATAGGCCTACCCCCAATAATTAAGCATGCAGCAGCAATTGAAAATATCACTGTAGGGACTTAGTCGGACATAGCCGGGTATAACATAGTTTAACAGTTTGGTACTTGTGTCTAAAATGTAAAAAGTAAAAACAGCATGTGTCTCACCCCAAGTAAAGTAAGTAAGTTTGCTAGCAATAAAGAGGGGCTATGAATTCACCTTAGTAAGTAGAGAGAGAGTTATTCCTCGGAATAAAGAGTTGAACGAGTGAGCAGGAAAGTCAACCTATTGACATTTAAGAGTAGTTAAGTGTTTTGCCCATGTTTAAGTTTAAGTATGTGTTTGTTTTACTAAGTTTCTATTCCTAGTAAGTTACTATTTTTATAAAGTTTTCATTTTTAGAAAGTTTCTTATTTTACTAAGTTTCTATGACTAGAGAGTTTCTACTTTTATCAGTGTTTTCCATTTTAGGATACTTGCCGTATTAGATAAGCTTCCAATCACCCCTTTCCCTTCGAATGGCTAATTTAGATCTAGGGGCTTGAGCCATAGGACCCTTTAAATCGGAAATCCAAACCCTCTGTCTAGAATCTCATAGAAATCATTCGTCAAGAAAGTTCGAAGATCTATACATCTCTAATACATATCCCAAAATGTTTTTATGTTACAATATAAGTAGTAGGTTATAGGTGCTAGTAATAGTAATAGTGTATACATGTTATTTATTTTATTTTTAATTGCATATAATTTATAACATTATTTACATGTTTCGGTAAAAATAATAACCGAAGTAAAAAGTAAAATGTAAAATGTAAAAAGTAAAAAGTAAAAAGTAAAAAAAAAGTAAGAAAAGAATACTTACTAGTAGTAATTCTTCAAAGAGAGAATGAGAGAAATTTTGGTGTGAGTTTGAATGAGAAATGAGGGGTATTTATACCTGAAAAAATTAGGTAAAAAGAATAAAATAATTAAAAGAAAAAGAAATATTTTAATTCTTAATGGGATTTTAAAATTAAAAAGTATTAAATGTTAGGTCATGGAATAATGCACAAAATAAAATAATAAAAGTAGTTTTTCCATTACAATTTTTAATTAAAAAGTAATTTATTTATTTATTTATATTTTTTTTTATTTTAAGGATTTTTTATATAAATAAACAAATTGATTTAATGTTTTTCCAAGAATATTTGTCAATAATATTTTATTTTATTTTATTTTATTTTTATATTTTTTTATTTAATTAATAAATACAAATTTTGCATAAAAATAATAAATAATTCGGTATTTTGTATTTTTAATAATAATTATGATTTTAATTATTAAACTATAGTTTTAGTAAGTTTTTAAATATTATTACATTTATATATAATTGGATTTATTATATAGTTAAATATATAATACATTAACTAAATAATAAAAGTGATACAAAGTTTATATACTTAGTTAAATTATGTCAAACTATATAAATTAATAATATATTATTTATTTAAGCGTACATTGTTGACTAAAAATTACTATTCGGTCAATATTTAATTGTATATAACAACCCTTAATACATATAGTCAGACATATAACCCTAGGGTTAATTCAGTAATTTAGAAGTCGAAAAGTGAGGGTTGTTACAGTACCTCCCCGTTAATAAAAACTTCATCCCGAAGTTTTAGGTAGACTTCTCGGATGCATCAGCGGTTGAGAAGAGATGGGGATATTTCTGTTTAATTTGGTCTTCACGTTCCCAGGTATACTCGGGGCCACGTCGTGAATTCCAACGGATCTTAACAATAGGTATGGTGCTTTGTTTTAAGCGTTTAGCAGATCGGTCCATGACTTCTACGGGTTCCTCTATGAAGTGCATTTTATCATCAATGCGAATGTCATATAAAGGAATAACGAGAGTGTCATCAGCGAGACACTTTTTAAGATTCGAGACATGAAATACGTCGTGTACGCTGCTAAGTTCAGCAGGTAATTCTAATCGATAAGCCACGGGTCCGATCCTTTCAGTAATCTTGAAGGGTCCAACAAAACGCGGACTTAGTTTGCTTCGTTTACCAAAACGAACGACGCCTTTCCAAGGGGATACTTTCAACATGACTTTGTCACCAACTTGGAATTCCAAATCTTTCCGACCTTTATTAGCATATCTCTTCTGTCGGCTGCGGGCAGTTTCTATTCGTTTCTTAATCTGAACTATCTTTTCGGTTGTCTCGTGTATGATTTCAGGACCAGTTAACTGTCTGTCCTCTAATTCATCCCAACACAGTGGGGATCTACATTTTCGTCCGTATAAGGCCTCAAAAGGTGCAGCCTTAATACTTGAGTGGTAACTATTATTGTAAGAGATTTCAACCAAAGGCAAATGTCTATCCCAGCCTTTGCCGAAGTCGATAACACAAGCGCGAAGCATATCTTCCAATGTTTGAATGGTTCGTTCACTTTGACCATCGGTTTGCGGATGATAAGCAGTACTCATGTCGAGTTGAGTTCCAAGAGCAGTTTGTAAGGATTTCCAGAATCTGGAAGTGAATCTACTGTCGCGATCGGATATGATTGATATAGGAACACCATGACAAGAGACAATTTCTTTGATATACAGTTGTGACAATCTCTCCATCTTGTCGGTCTCCTTGATCGGTAAGAAATGAGCAGATTTAGTAAGACGATCTACTATGACCCATTTAGTATCATTGCCACTAGAAGTCTTGGGCAATTTAGTAATAAAGTCCATAGCGATACATTCCCACTTCCACTGCGGAATATCGGGTTGTGTCAATAGACCAGAAGGCTTTTGATGTTCAGCCTTGACTTTCAAACAAGTGAGACACTTACTAACATAAGTAGGAATGTCGGCTTTCATATTAGGCCACCAGTAGAATTCTTTCACATCGTGGTACATCTTACTGGAACCCGAATGAATAGAATACCTAGTCTTATGCGCTTCATCCAAGACTAGTTCACAGAGATTACCGAAGCGAGGAACCCAAATTCTGTTGCCAAATTACCGTGTACCATTAGCTTTCACTTGGAGTTGGTTCTCAAAACCGATAGGTCCTTCACCTTCGATAAGTGTTGGTTTAATAGCTTCCAGTTGAGCTTCGCAGATTCATGATATAAGATTTGATTTGATTTTCAGGTTTAAGGCACGAACACGTTTAACATCGTCTTTTCGACTGAGGGCATCGGTAACTACGTTTGCCTTGCCAGGATGATATTCCATCTTACAGTCATAATCGTTCAATAACTCGAGCCATCAGCTTTGCCTCATATTCAGCTATTTTTGATCAAAGATGTGTCGAAGACTTTTATGGTTAGTGTACACCGTAAACTGGGTACCATATAGATAATGTCTCCATATCTTTAATGCAAATACCACGGCACCTAACTCAAGGTCGTGTGTGGTATAGTTCTCCTCGTGTTTCTTCAACTGTCTAGATGCGTAGGCAATAACCTTTTCACGTTGCATTAAAACACAACCAAAGCCTTGCTTTGAGGCATCGCAGTAAACAACAAAATCGTCAGTACCTTCCGGTAAAGATAGAATCGGGGCTGTGGTCAACTTCTCTTTCAGAATCTTGAAAGCAGATTCCTGTTCTTCGGACCACTCAAACTTCTTCCCTTTTTGAGTTAGCTTCGTAAGAGGTTTGGCAAGAAGGGAAAAATCCTTTATGAATCTCCGATAATAACCGGCAAGTCCTAAAAATTGACGAATATGCTTCGCAGTCTTTGGTATCTCCCAGTTCTGGATAGCAGTAATCTTAGCTGGATCGACATGTATTCCATTACTATCAACAACGTGTCCGAGGAATTGTACGGTTTTGAGCCAAAACTCGCACTTAGAAAACTTAGCGTAGAGTTGTTCCTTTCGTAAGAGTTCAAGAATCACGCGCAGATGTTGCTCATGTTCCTTCTTACTCTTGGAGTAGATCAAAATGTCATCAATGAAAACAATGACGAATTTATCGAGATAAGGTTTGCAGACACGGTTTATGAGATCCATGAAAACGACAGGAGCATTGGTCAAACTAAAAGGCATGACACAGAATTCATAGTGCCCATAACGAGTGCGAAAAGCAGTCTTAGGAATATCAGATTCCTTGACTCTAAGTTGGTGATATCCGGACCTCAAATCAATCTTTGAATAAACAATTGACCCTTGAAGTTGGTTGAATAGATCATCAATACGTGGCAACGGATAATGGTTCTTGATAGTAAGCTTGTTAAGTTCGCGGTAATCAATGTACATCCTTAACGTACCATCCTTCTTTTTAACAAATAGAATAGGAGCTCCCCATGGGGACGAGCTTGGACGAATGAAACCTTTATCCAATAGTTCTTGGAGCTTGTTGGAAAGTTCCTTCATTTCAGAAGGTGCTAAACGGTATGGTGCTTTAGCAATAGGAGCAGCACCGGGAGCTAAATCAATTTGAAATTCAACTTGTCGAGGAGGTGGAAGACCAGGAAGATCTTCGGGAAACACATCGGGAAAGTCTTTAACCACTGGTACATCTTCAATACACTTCTCTTTCGATTCGATCATCTTAACGTGGGCTAGAATAGCTGGATAACCTTTCATAAGGTGTTTGCGGGTTTTAATACAGGAGATAATATTGAGATTGGAACCACTCTTTTCACCTTGGATGATAAGAGTCTCTCCATTTCCCAATGGAACATGAATGGTTTTACCGTAACACATAATGGCAGCTCTCAATGGACGTAACCAGTCCATTCCAACTACGACGTCAAAACTTCCGAGCTCGACCGGTAAAAGGTCTATCTTAAATTCTTTATCGGCTAAGATTAGGTTGCAGTTTTTATAGATTTTATCGACTTGCATGACCTTTCCATTGGCTACTTCTACTAATCTTTTAGTTTCTAAGGGTTGAGGCTTTTCAGCAAATAGGGTACAAAAATCACTAGACACGTAACTTCTGTCGGCACCAGTATCGAATAAAATAGTTGCATAGAAATTATTGACAAGATACGTACCCGTGATAACTTCATCTTCATCTCGGGCTTCAGCAGCAGTAATAACAAACGCACGACCCTTCGCAGCAGTAGCATTAGCTCCAGTAGCGGGATTATCTTTCTTCTTAGGACAATTCGGACTAATATGTCCCTTCTCTCCACAAGTATAGCATGTAGGAGGAGCTTTGGCCGGAACAATAGCCTTATCCTTCGAAGGAGTCTTACACGTCTTAGCAACGTGTCCCACTTTCTTACACAACGCACAAACCGCAGTACACTTCCCCTGGTGATGCCTCTCACAACGAATACAGAAAGGATAAGTACCCTTATAATTCGACCTTGTACCATCCGCAGGCTTCTTATTATCATTCTGAGCCGAACCTTGAGATGGCTCAAACTTCCTCTTACCATCATTACCCTTGGTTTCAACTTGCTTATTGGTCGACGCCCTTCTTCTCTTGGCCAACATGAGATTTTGTGCCATGAGAATCACAACATCCAAAGTAACCTTCTCAGCAGCAATAACATTCCCTTAAACATCCTCGGGAAGACCTTCAATATACCGCTCAATTCTTCTAGCCTCAGTAGGAAACATTTCAGGACATAGAGTAGAAAGCTCCAGATAACGATTGGTATATTTCTCAATGTCAGTACCCTTGACCTTGAGTTCCCAGAACTCAGCTTCAAGTTTCTGAACTTGACTTTGAGGACAGAATTTGTTGATCATTATGCTTTTGAGTTCATCCCATGGAATTGCATTAGCATTATCAATTCCTACGGACTTGGCATGAGCATTATCAATTCCTTAAAATAAATGATTTTTTTTAAATAAATAAATTACTTTTTAATTAAAAATTATAATGGAAAACTACTTTTATTATTTTATTTTGTGCATTATCCCATGACCTAACATTTAATACTTTTGAATTTTAAAATCCCATTAAAAATTAAAATATTTCTTTTTCTTTTAATTATTTTATTCTTTTTACCTAATTTTTTCAAGTATAAATACCCCTCATTTCTCATTCAAACTCACACCAAAATTTCTCTCATTCTCTCTTTGAAGAATTACTACTAGTAAGTATTCTTTTCTTACTTTTTACTTTTTACTTTTTACTATTTACTTCGGTTTATTTTTTTTACCGAAACATGTAAATAATGTTATAAATTATATGCAATTAAAATTAAAATAAATAACATGTTATAATTAGTAATATATGTTACTAAAAATTATAAAAGTATTTTTATGAATTAATATATAGGAGTTATAATTAAAATCGAATTAATGAATATATATGTATATACGCACCTAACGTGAAGGTTATAATTAAAGATAGCGTACAAAGACTACAAACATCACCGCTACTTGTGGCCTAGGGTGATCCTTGTTACCATTATGGGACGCTTGTGGATCTCGAATGCCAAGACTTAGATTCTGGTCAAGAGATCCTGGGCCGCTCGGTAACAATAGATCATTCGAGTGACTTGCATGTTAGCGATGAAGTTTGGGCGAGATTGTACAACATCTTTGTTAAGAATTATAACCCGAACATTCTTAAACTAGAAGCTTACTATAAGTGGAAGTTTTTCATAAATAGTAGGTTTCCAAAAATAGAAACTTTTGAGAAATATGAACTTTTCTCGAAAACCGTCACTGTCAATATAGTTGCTATATTAATAAACATACTTTATGTCAAGTTAGACATTAACTAATCAAACGTTATACCTCAAGGTTGATATCCAGATCACTTACTTGCTTTACTTTCCTTCTTGCGTAGAATACTTCAACTGCTATTTAAGGTGAGTTTTCATAGCTCCCTTTTTGTCTATATTTTTGAGCTGAGAATACATGCGCTACTTTTATAACTGTTTTTATTAAATGAATACAAATACTAAAACTGATTTTTCGTGAGTTTCATATGCTCCCTTTTACTCTTTACATTTTTGGGCTGAGAATACATGCGCTACTGTTTTTATGAAATGAATACAAATACTAAAACTGATTTTTCGTAAGTTTCATACGATCCCTTTTACTCTTTACATTTTTGGGCTGAGAATACATGCGCAACTTTTATAACTGTTTTACACGTATCAACTATTAAACTGTGATATGTTGGGCTATGACCAGCAAGTCCCTAACCGACAAGTATAAATGATAACTTGTTATGGGGCAAACTTGAAAGTCTAGTCTAAACACAAGTACCAACTATTAAACTGTGATATGTTGGGCTATGACCAGCAAGTCCCCAACCGAAAAGTATAAATGATAACTTGTACGGGGCAAACTTGAAAGTCTAGTCTAAATATCAGTACCAACTGTTAAAACTATGCTATACCCGGCTATGTCCGACTAAGTCCCTACAGTGATATTTTTAATTGCTGCGGCATTCGTAATTATTGGGGATAGGCCTATCGGGAGTAACGTCCCCGATACATTTGACTAAGTCTTTGTATTACTTGATAATGAAATTAAACGACAAGGACAGAACAACTTGTCACGGGGCAAACAACGTTTAGTCTAAATATCATGCACTGGCATAACTTTTTGATCCTGCGGGAGATCAACTTGACTGGATCTGAGTGATCTACTTATGAAAACAAATCTTGTGGTCTAACACTATTACTGAAATCATTATTTATGACAAACCTATGAACTCACTCAATCTCGTGTTGACTTTTTAAGCATGTTTATTCTCAGGTACTTAAGCATTGCTTCCGCTATATATCTACTGCTTTGATGATGATTGCTTGCTATGCTTAGAGTCTTCATTACATATCATATCAATTAAAGACATTTATCTTCCGCTGCAAAACTCAACAAAACGTCTCATGTAGAGTCGTTCTCGTTTATACAACTGTGATTTGATATAATTAGTCACAAATACCCCAGGCCCTATTTGGGGGTGTCAAAGATTGGTATCAGAGCAGGTTGTTGTAGAGAACCAGGATTGCATTTTATGTGTGCCTTATACAATTAGGTACCTTAGCAATGTAGGACTACAACTTTTCTTGACCATAGTGCCTTTAATTGTTGCCTTTAATTGTTAAATGCTACACTATGCTTTAGGAAATTTATTTATCTTAGAATGCCGAGCCAATCTAAGAACTCTCCTAATTCCCCTAAGTATTATCCAATTACGCCACCGCATTTAAATGCGACACCATGATTTCTGAAATTCTTGACATTCCTATGTCATATATTATGGTTTTGTGTATTACATATGTATTACATGAAATATTATCCATGATTTTTGAAACTCCTATAATTGTTACTATTCATACTCAAACGTATATAACTCCCTGTTATATCACGTACCTATATGCCTTATACCTTTATGCATCGGTTTGCGAACCGGAAAATGTCATTGGGTTATCACAGTATATGAATTAAAAGTCTTTAATCGAAAGATTATTAGATTACATACTTATCATTTTATAATCTCGACACGTCATACTGCCATTATTGGAGTATAGACAAATCATATCTTATCATATCTATCCCAATAGACCTTGTCTACCACTTTTCCTAAATTTCCTCCGTAAATTACGAAAATCTTTTTGCTATAAATACGTATTCAAGGAGACGAATATATCATTCAGTATTCAATACCCATTTCATATCAAACCCTATTCCAAACACATAATATGGATTTCTCACCCGATTCTTCAAATTCCTCTAGTTCCGAAGACAGCATGATGGGGACCCACCAACCGATCAACTATCGTGATTTCTTTAGAAGATGGGGATGGGTTCGTGAAATACTCACCCTATGGAGAAACTAAGAAGGTGCTCCTTATCATGAGCCAAACTTACCACCAAACGTCGGAGTACTCGATCCACTTACCGGCGAACCTATTCGTAATACCGTTTACACTCTTTTCGCAAGGATTTTCCGCCTCGAAGGCTGACTCGATGTAGCCCAAGACAGTATTCGTCCTCTACTCCCAAATTCTAATCAGATAGGATTACCAGAAGAAGTTAGAAGACTTCGAACTAAATATCAAGAATTGACAAACCTTACGAAGGAATGGGTAGAACAAATCCATAGACTCGAGCGTAAAGTAGAAACCCTGTAGGAAACGGTGCACGATTTGGAAGCTAGGCTCACACCTACTACCCAAGTACCACAAGCAACACCAGCAACACCACTAGTACCGTCAGTACCACCAACATTACCAACACCACAAGAATTGTAAGCACCATCAGCATCACCACCAACAGCATCAGCTTCATCAACAACAACATCCGCATCTCACGCCTCAACATCACACTCAGTACCTCAAACATCAACATCATACGTCCATAGATACCAAGGAATATTAGTAATAATGAGTTAAGATGTATTGACTCATTCTTCGCGAAGAATTATATATGTATACTTTATATATATATATATATATATATATATATATATATATATATATATATATATATATATATATATATATATATATATATATATATATATATATATATATGATTTGGAACAATAATAAATCTTGTCGTACTAAGCAATTACGTGTGAATCTCAACTAGTATGTACTATTTGGTTAATTCATATCACTAATATGCTATGATGTACACCCTTCGTTAATGACTTAACAATTGTTAATCACTGCTTTAACACAATAAACTCCATTTCATAATAAATCAAGTGTAACGATGAATGTATTGATTCATAACTTCATTAGCGAAATATTTCACGACAATTATGAAATCTCTAAAGGTTTTGGAGATTATTCATTCTCGTTTCAACCGTAAATCAAATGAGTTTAATATTATATTAAATCCATGATTATATCTGAAGAATACATATATAAATGTATATCTTCATAAAGATTGTAAATTCTGTTGTACAAACTGTTAATTGTGAAAATATTTAACGGGTAGGTAATACCCGAGAAATATTTACATCTCACATTAATACACTGTACATTCTTCAATTTCGATTCATAAATCATTAATTATACACACTACCTTCACAATGATACACAATCATCTTCATACAAAATCAATTACACATTCTGAAATTAACATATCGAAATTCAAGTAAAGCTTTAGCAGGTGTTATCTTCCTAAAGATTACTACATTCATTCATTCGTATTCTGCAATGAATTATCACATCAAACCACCGAAATTATGACTCATCACTTTTAAAATCAATAACGTCTATTCGTTAACCATTAGATTCATTGACGATTACAATCAGCGTTTAATCATCTAAAAAAAAAATTCTTGAAACCATCTCGGATTGATAACCAATGATTCCGATATGGTAGCATTAAATGCAGAGGAAACAGAAGAATTTTCCTCGTCATTGGATCTTAGAAATTCTAAGATATCACCGTATCTTTCGTTATAAATATCCTCTATATTTCTGAAGATATCTTCATAACGATTCTTGACCGCAATTAATTATCTCCTTGCGATATCTTTATCACATCATAAAGGAAACTGTTTTAGTTTCTATATTCTGTAAAATTGAAGTTTAAATTTTGAATGATTTGAAGTAGTGTTGGGAATTGAAGCATGAGTTAGCATAATATAATGACGTCAGGCCAACGTGATTATATTACAGTAAGTCATGCTAAATTTTTAATGGAAGATGATGATTCATAAACTTTATAATCATCATTTGTCATGTTACACGACTCTTACATTCTATTTAACCTCTAAACATATCAAGAAAATATTTTTCTTGATGATTCGGTCTTTTCCAGATATTCTGATAATTTGACAAATCAAATCGTGCTATTACTTTTCCTTCTGCTTTGTATATTATGTTCATTCGAAACTTCATACCTACAAATTCTGGACCATTACTCGCTTTACTTAGAGTTGAGAGGAGAATAAAAAGGCAAAGAGCTCCGACATATAAGGGAAAATATAAAGCCCGATAACAACACTGAAATTACAAACCGTGTATATCAATGCATATAGCAATATAAAGACACGGGAGAACTAAAAATACAATAAATCCTAGAGCATAATAGAAGTAAACAGACTCCTCTGGTAGGAGTTGGAAAAGAAGGAAGATTGTGGCGATAACCAATATAAGGTCAAGAACAAGAACTGGATTGAGCATATTAACAAATCTTTTGGAAATATGAATTGAGGAAAGAAAATATAGAAGTGGTGAAGATAATGAAACGGAAGAAGCTAATTTATAGCGAAATTCCAGACACAACAATCGAGGCAATTCACCGCATTTAATTAAAGAAAATCCTAATTTCCTTAATTACCGGAGAATCAAATCCTATAGACTACGAAGATTTCCTCTAATTCCTTGAATCCCGGAAATCAATCGTGACTACGTCAAAAGTTAAGACGAACATTTAATTTCCTCATTTCAATCTTTTACGATAGCTTCGTTTATACTCTTTCTATAATCGAATTACTTTATCCATATTATTAAATGTCGATAAAACTCTAATTTTCAACTCATATTCATCA
The DNA here is from genome assembly GCF_046630445.1 of Rutidosis leptorrhynchoides. Taxonomy (NCBI): domain Eukaryota; kingdom Viridiplantae; phylum Streptophyta; class Magnoliopsida; order Asterales; family Asteraceae; genus Rutidosis; species Rutidosis leptorrhynchoides. Next base: position 73,177,510 of record NC_092335.1, read on the forward strand.
TTCTTGTTGTAAAGAATGACGATCTCTATCAAATTTCATGACTATGATTTTCATGAACTCTTCTCTGTTTTATCTACCCTAATATTGTGGCATAAACGCTCAAGGTTTATATAAGCTCACTATTATTCATCACATATTTCATGTATATTGAAATGCTTGTATAACGTCATCATCTCTTTCTGAGGAAAACCTAATCAATGACACTCTTGTTAAATCTTTTAGATAACCTCCGCATTAATAATAAAATGCACTTCGTAGAATTTATGGATCGTAAGATTTAAACGCTAGAAACAAAATAATATCCTATTAGTTGGAATTCATGAAAGGCCCCGAGCATACCTGGGAACGTGAAGACCAAATAAAATGAAAATATCCTCACCTGTTTACAAACAACGCCGACTGATGGCAACAACTAAATTTCCGGACGAAATTTCTATTAACAGGGGGATACTGTGACAACCCGTAAATTTCCGGCAAAATTTAAACAAAAATCTTTATATGATTTCATTTAACCTCGACTAATTCCGACGATTCACGAACAATTATTTGTAAATAATTACGCATTAATTTGATATATTAATATTATAATTATTAATATCCTTTTTAAATAAGATATCAATAATTAATATCTTTATTATCAGTATTGTTATTATGAATAAAAAAAAATATTGAAAAATATTCTCGGAAAATAGTAAATCAATTTGTTTATTTTAAAAAATATATATAAAAAAATCCTTAAAATAAATGATTTTTTTAAATAAATAAATTACTTTTTAATTAAAAATTATAATGGAAAACTACTTTTATTATTTTATTTTGTGCATTATCCCATGACCTAACATTTAATACTTTTGAATTTTAAAATCCCATTAAAAATTAAAATATTTCTTTTTCTTTTAATTATTTTATTCTTTTTACCTAATTTTTTCAAGTATAAATACCCCTCATTTCTCATTCAAACTCACACCAAAATTTCTCTCATTCTCTCTTTGAAGAATTACTACTAGTAAGTATTCTTTTCTTACTTTACTTTTTACTTTTTACTTTTTACTTTTTACTATTTACTATTTACTTCGGTTTATTTTTTTTACCGAAACATGTAAATAATGTTATAAATTATATGCAATTAAAATTAAAATAAATAACATGTTATAATTAGTAATATATGTTACTAAAAATTATAAAAGTATTTTTATGAATTAATATATAGGAGTTATAATTAAAATCGAATTAATGAATATATATGTATATACGCACCTAACGTGAAGGTTATAATTAAAGATAGCGTACAAAGACTACAAACATCACCGCTACTTGTGGCCTAGGGTGATCCTTGTTACCATTATGGGACGCTTGTGGATCTCGAATGCCAAGACTTAGATTCTGGTCAAGAGATCCTGGGCCGCTCGGTAACAATAGATCATTCGAGTGACTTGCATGTTAGCGACGAAGTTTGGGCGAGATTGTACAACATCTTTGTTAAGAATTATAACCCGAACATTCTTAAACTAGATGCTTACTATAAGTGGAAGTTTTTCATAAATAGTAGGTTTCCAAAAATAGAAACTTTTGAGAAATATGAACTTTTCTCGAAAACCGTCACTGTCAATATAGTTGCTATATTAATAAACATACTTTATGTCAAGTTAGACATTAACTAATCAAACGTTATACCTCAAGGTTGATATCCAGATCACTTACTTGCTTTACTTTCCTTCTTGCGTAGAATACTTCAACTGCTATTTAAGGTGAGTTTTCATAGCTCCCTTTTTATCTATATTTTTGGGCTGAGAATACATGCGCTACTTTTATAACTGTTTTTATGAAATGAATACAAATACTAAAACTGATTTTTCGTGAGTTTCATATGCTCCCTTTTACTCTTTACATTTTTGGGCTGAGAATACATGCGCTACTGTTTTTATGAAATGAATACAAATACTAAAACTGATTTTTCGTGAGTTTCATATGATCCCTTTTACTCTTTACATTTTTGGGCTGAGAATACATGCGCAACTTTTATAACTGTTTTACACGTATCAACTATTAAACTGTGATATGTTGGGCTATGACCAGCAAGTCCCCAACCGACAAGTATAAACGATAACTTGTTATGGGGCAAACTTGAAAGTCTAGTCTAAACACAAGTACCAACTATTAAACTGTGATATGTTGGGCTATGACCAGCAAGTCCCCAACCGACAAGTATAAATGATAACTTGTACGGGGCAAACTTGAAAGTCTAGTCTAAATATCAGTACCAACTGTTAAAACTATGCTATACCCGGCTATGTCCGACTAAGTCCCTACAGTGATATTTTTAATTGCTGCGGCATTCTTAATTATTGGGGATAGGCCTATTGGGAGTAACGTCCCCAATACATTTGACTAAGTCTTTGTATTACTTGATAATGAAATTAAACGACAAGGACAGAACAACTTGTCACGGGGCAAACAACGTTTAGTCTAAAAATCACGCACTGGCATAACTTTTTGATCCTGCGGGAGATCAACTTGGCTGGATCTGAGTGATCTACTTATGAAAACAAATCTTGTGGTCTAACATTATTACTGAAATCATTATTTATGACAAACCTATGAACTCACTCAATCTCGTGTTGACTTTTTAAGCATGTTTATTCTCAGGTACTTAAGTATTGCTTCCGCTATATATCTACTGCTTTGATGATGATTGTTTGCTATGCTTGGAGTCTTCATTACATATCATATCAATTAAAGACATTTATCTTCCGCTGCAAAACTCAACAAAACATCTCATGTAGAGTCGTTCTCGTTTATACAGCTGTGATTTGATATAATTAGTCACAAATACCCCAGGCCCTATTTGGGGGTGTCAAAATTTCTGTGGAAGACCTTTCAGTATCTTTTTCGGTTAGCTTGAAAAGATTCATTTTGGTCGTTTGATGATAATTAGACATCCTAACATTAGAAAGGATATTTTGATTAGAATCTTTAAGTCAAGTTTATTAAAGCATAATCGTTAAGATTATGGGGAAATCCTAAGTGCTTTAATTCTAAGGCAGGAAATGTTATAGTTCCCTAGATTGCTAAGGCACCCTAGCTAACAAGTAAGGCACACATAAAAATGCAATCCTAGTTCTCTATAACAGCCTGGTTATGCTCTGATACCAATCTGTAACGTCCTCCCAATATGGTCTGGAAGGAACGTCACTAATATCAAAACATACCAACATATTATAATAAACGAGAACAATACTAAATGATGAATTTAACTTTAATGAGTACGCAGCAGAAAATGAAATGTCTTTACAATGACAGGAATAACAATAACGTAAATGTTCACATGCAGAGGTAATAAATGCGATATCTCTTGATCCTATGTCCAAGTAGCATCACATAAGCAGTAAGTATAAGAGCTTGAATCAAACAGCACCTGAGACAAAACATGCTAAATTGTCAACCAAAAAGGTTGAGTGAAGTTCATAGGTTTAACAAAAAGTTTGTCGTTGTTTTAGACCACAAGATTTAGTTTGTAAAGTTGATCTCTCACAGGATCAAAAAGTTATGCCAAAGCGTGATATTTAGACTAAACGTTCAAGTTTGCCCCATGACAAGTTGTGTCTGTCCTTGTCAGTTTAATTTCATTATCAAGTAATACAAAGACTTAGTCAAACGTATCGGGGACGTTACTCCCAATAGGCCTACCCCCAATAATTAAGCATGCAGCAGCAATTGAAAATATCACTGTAGGGACTTAGTCGGACATAGCCGGGTATAGCATAGTTTAACAGATTGGTACTTGTGTCTAAAATGTAAAAAGTAAAAACAGCATGTGTCTCACCCCAAGTAAAGTAAGTATGTTTGCTAGCAATAAAGAGGGGCTATGAATTCACCTTAGTAAGTAGAGAGAGAGTTATTCCTCGGAATAAAGAGTTGAACGAGTGAGCAGGAAAGTCAACCTATTGACATTTAAGAGTAGTTAAGTGTTCTGCCCATGTTTAAGTTTAAGTATGTGTTTGTTTTACTAAGTTTCTATTCCTAGTAAGTTACTATTTTTATAAAGTTTTCATTTTTAGAAAGTTTCTTATTTTACTAAGTTTCTATGACTAGAGAGTTTCTACTTTTATCAGTGTTTTCCATTTTAGGATACTTGCCGTATTAGATAAGCTTCCAATCACCCATTTCCCTTCGAATGGCTAATTTAGATCTAGGGGCTTGAGCCATAGGACCCTTTAAATCGGAAATCCAAACCCTCTGCCTAGAATCTCATAGAAATCATTCGTCAAGAAAGTTCGAAGATCTATACATCTCTAATACATATCCCAAAATGTTTTTATGTTACAATATAAGTAGTAGGTTATAGGTGCTAGTAATAGTAATAGTGTATACATGTTATTTTATTTTATTTTATTTTTATATTTTTTTATTTAATTAATAAATACAAATTTTGCATAAAAATAATAAATAATTCGGTATTTTGTATTTTTAATAATAATTATGATTTTAATTATTAAACTATAGTTTTAGTAAGTTTGTAAATATTATTACATTTATATATAATTGAATTTATTATATGGTTAAATATATAATACATTAACTAAATAATAAAAGTGATACAAAGTTTATATACTTAGTTAAATTATGTCAAACTATATAAATTAATAATATATTATTTATTTAAGCGTACATTGTTGACTAAAAATTACTATTCGGTCAATATTTAATTGTATATAACAACCCTTAATAAATATAGTCAGACATATAACCCTAGGGTTAATTCAGTAATTTAGAAGTCGAAAAGTAAGGGTTGTTACATCGTGGTTCACATCTTATTTTATAGTGCTACCGGCTCGTGGTTCACACTCCATCCCACACATGTTATGGCACTACCGGCACGTGGTTCATACCATAACATTCACAAATAAACATGCCATATACATGAGCGCATAATAATTCCACTCACCTTGTCACAAGGATGATGATTTAGCGCTTCCGAGCTTCAACGCAATGTACCTAAATCATTAAGTGTACATTCAATTTCACAACTAGTGGGATTAACCACAATACTCCCACTTGAGCATTTAATGACCCAATTTGCATTAAATGACTCAACTACCCACAACCGTCCATAAATGGCCAAGACTCGACTTTAATCACTAAGACTAGTGAATTAAAGTCTATTAACTTCAATTAACACAAAACTTAGGGTAATCCATACTCATTTCATCTAATTAGTTCAACTAGTACATTTTGACCCATTTTATTACTTAGACTCACAATCAAGTCAAACTTACACATTAACACTTCTTTCATTAATCTTAAAGTGCATTAGTGACTAACAACACCAATTAACACTTACAACCTCAAATCATAATGCCAAAACCCTAGATTGTGGCTATTAGGGTTTCATTACAACAACATAACCCAAACTCACCCATTTTACCACCAAATGGGTCTTACAAATCTCTAGTAACCAAAACCCTAGCCATTATCCAATTAAAACTCAAAACTTAAAGTTAGAACTTACCGAGACTATCAACGCGTAGCTAGAGACACAAGGAACAACTTTAATTCTTGCTCCAAAGATCAACCCTCAATCCTTCACTCTCAAATCACACTTTTAATCCAAATGGGTTTTAAGTTTTGGGAGAGAAAATGGAGAGAAAAGAGAAAAAGAAATGAATTAAATGGATATGTGGTGAAGAGTTAATGCTCCCATCAGATTCACATGCCAATTTACCATTTTGCCCCTTAAAATCCCTTAAATTGAGCTAAGTCCGACACCAGTTCAGCAGAACTGTCGCGGCGCAGCCTTAGTCGTCGCGGCGCGACACATAAAGGGAAAATAGGCCCTTCTTAACCCAATCCCTGATCCAGGTTTGCTTTGTTTGTCGCGGCGCGGTCACGCCCGTCGCGGCGCGGCGTTTGCCTGAGCCTGGTCACTTCGACCATTTAACACAAAACGATGGTTCAAACAACTAGCACACCTCATTCACACTACCTATGCACACCTAAGCTTTAACCTTAAGTCTCGCACGACTCAACTCCATCGCGACACATTATATATACTCATACGCACGCATTCACGTATATGTATAATTATACATTTACTCATAAACTAACACTTTGGCTCATTTAATCACATAAACGAACATGTATAATCGTGCTAATAATTTAGTTTGTACCTTTAAATATGTACGGAAAAAAACGGGATGTTACAAATTGTAATTTTAATTTTCTAAAAAATTTAAAAGACATTTATTATTACTAATAATAATTATTATTATTAAAAATATAGATACTTAACTTTGAGCGAACTTTATTATTATTATTATTTTTAATATAATAGTTTTAATTATAATTATAATTATAATTATTATATTATTAATATTCAAATATGGATTCCTTTTACGAAATTAATTACGTTATATATCTATGCGAAAATAAATGTCTCTATATATTTGTAAAAACAACGACAAGTTTCTTAGTAAAACGGATCATTAAAATAAATGAATTTAGCATTTACATTCACTTAATACCTAAAACATGTCATTAAATTGTTTCATTTAAACAAATCCGTGTTTTCACGGGTCATTTCACTAGTTAAATAATACACAGCTAAACAGATAACGACTTCGTAGACTCGTAGTTATCATGTCTCTTTTTGTAAAGGCAAATTCAGACACATCACTACATGAATTAACCACGAAATACATATACAAATTTACCTAAGTAAGTCTCGAACCCTCAACCTCTTGATTAAAAGGGCCATCTCGATATCGCCGGGCCATTGACCCTTTGGTCTCGTAGTTATCATGTCTATTTTAATGATTTCAAATTTCTTTCTTAATGTCATCTTCAAGTAACTTTGTAACATAAAAAACACATTAAGTTGATTATTTCCTAAAAATTAAACATATTATAAAACGATCCTTAATGTTTATAGTATCACATTTTAATTATATTTGTGACAAATTTTCCAGATTTTAGCGTTGGCGATACTAAAATTTCCGTATTTGTATAGAGCTCAAAACACCACTATGAAAAGGCCCAAAATAAACATATACCGACATAAGAGATTCTACTCCTAGGGTTGGGGTCCTTTGACCCGTTACTTTAAAAACATTATACAATGTATTGTTCAAATTATATGAAATCTCGTATAGTAATTGATATACAGAGTAGTATATGTAAAATATTAAGAGTATATGTTTGTGCACTATTTGTAATATCCAACTATTTGAAAATCTCATGTCGACGTTACGCATCTTATAGTTTACTAAAAACAATCATCACCTTTAGAAGTCAAACACAATAATCATTTTATGTTTTTTCTTTGAGGACCACTCACCATTTCTATAGTGAATACAACCTTGAGCTTCTTAACTACTCGTATTCCACTTTAACATCAAATTGATATTATGACCTAATGACTGATTCAAAATTGAACATTACCCATCGTAAGGCTTGCCTGAGTGGTCACCGAGTTGCCCAATGAAGCACACCACCCGGGTTCAATTCCTGACTATGCCAAATTGTTCAAAAAGGGAGTGTGACTAGAGGGTGCGCATAATGCGCAATTCACCTGGTACCAGGTCTCGCACTCGGGGGGGCTTGATTACCCGAGGTTTTACCTTCTATGAGGAGCTAATGTGCTTGTTCATAGGAGGTTTTCCTTGCATATCCAAAAAAAAAAAACACAAACAGGCGAACCACATAACACACAAATACATGAGACCTGATTTTCTTAATAAGAACAAAAAGCTCGAAGACATAGTGAAATCGAGACCGTGCATGTGATAACAAAGAGCTCGATGACATAGTGAAAGACGATACCATGTATGTGACAAGATCTTGATGACTAGGAGTGTGAATGAACAAAGTCGAGTTTAAGCTCAATTCGTTTCAAACTTAATAAATATATGTATATGTATACATATTACATAATCATATACTCCATATATTTATATTACATTCATATACAAATTAAAGTTAATTAATGTATGTATAAATAAAAGAGTTGTTTAATTTCAAGCATTTTCAAGCTTAATATAAGAAACTTGAGATGACTTATCGAATGAATTTTAAATTTTATATTTTAAAATATATTAAAGCTCGAGCTTAAACTAGTTTAAGAAAAGTTCGAATTAAGCTTTTAAGGAGTCAAATGCAAATAATTTTTTAGTAGCTCGTCCCCTCGGCTGGTTTATTTTTGTGCATGATGATGATCAAGAAGGTTTACATTATATAATATCATAATCTTTATAGATACATGTAGTTCACATGTTTTATGTGACACTCCCTTTTTTTTTTTTTTTAGAAACTTAAATTTTCACTTTCATAAAAGATGGACATTATTGGCTAAAATTAGCATTACCGTCTTTAATGCATTATCATTTATTTTAAAATGAAAATTTTTTTAGTAGTTGAATACGAGTAATATATATTCTTTTTAATTTTTAATTTTAGTTATGTTATTTAGAATCTCCAGCCTGATTCTGAACGCGCTTTTGACTAAAAGAATCATCACTGTAACTCAATTTTTTTTTTAATTAGTACAAGAAGAAAATAGATCGGACCGTTTAACGAATTTAGAACCATTTTTTTGCAACTCAAAATAAATTAAAAATAAATATAATATTATTAAAAATAAAAAAAATAATCTCCCTCCCTTTCTCTCTCCATCTTTATCTTTGATTTTGATAAAATCAATATCCCTAATTTTTTTCTTGTTTAAATTCTACATTCGTATACATTAATTTCCCAGATATATATATTTTTTCGTTTGTGTTCAAAACCCTAGTTTCACAAATATATCGTGTTAAAATCAAATCAAATCAAATCAAATGAATTCAATCCAAGGCATTGACGATTGTTGATTGAAATCGAATCAGTGTGGATCTGTTTATGATGAGATTCAGACCTGTGAGGTTTTTGTTTGCAATTTTAAGATTTAATTTGGCGGAATTTGTCGTCGGTGGTGGTGATATTGATATTAGGGCAAATATATATTATATATGTATATTAATAATAAGAGGAAATTAATTAGGGGATCATTATGCAGCTACACTTCTCACCTAGCATGAGAAGTGTAACAATATCGAGCAGCAATGGATTTATTGATTTGATGAAGATCAAAATCGCAGCTCGTCATGTTTCATACCGTACACTTTTTCATACAATTCTTATTCTTGCTTTCTTGTTGCCATTTGTTTTCATACTCACCGCTCTTGTTACTCTTGAAGGTGTCAATAAGTGCTCATCATTTGGTAACTATTTGCCTCCTGATCTACTTATATCTGTGTTATGTATTTCTCTTATGTATATATTATATATATGTATATATATGTAATGTAATGTATAGATGTGTGTTATGTGAGATTTGGATTGCATTGTTAGATCTTGCCAATGTTATATTGTTGCTGATGTTGTTGTTTTTGGTTACATCAACTACTGGTTCTAGATCTTGATCTGATCATTTGACACTATTGAAATTTGGACTCTTTTCAAGTTTAGCAAAGCAATCTGATTTGTCTCCTGATCTTGCTTATTGAAGTTATGGATCTTGTAACGTATGTCATTAATAGTAATTTGTACTTTTGTAGTGATTGCCAAGTTGGTTTTAGTTACACGTTACTTAGTTTAACAAGCAATCTGATTTTCGTCTGGATCTTTCTAGTTTCTTCTCTAGGTTTCTTAGTTTGGTTATATGTTTTAACAAGTTTAAATTATTTGTGATAATCTGATTCTTTGTTGCATATAGTTTATAGTTTAATAATAGTTATTCAAATTTAAATGATTCAGATTGCTTAGGCAGACGTTTGGGTCCGAAGCTTCTTGGAAGGGGTGATGATTCAGGGGTAAATATACTATTCTATTGTTTCTTTCATCTTTTAGCTTTTACGTTTATTTCAAGAAACTCAAATGCTGTTCTTTGGTGGAACAGAGGTTTGTTCAAGACTTCTATAGTATCCTTAATCAAGTGAGCACCAAAGAAGTTCCTGTTGACCTAAAGATCCCTGATAACTTTACACATCTTGTTTCTGAAATGAAAAGCAACACTTACAGTGCAAAGGATTTTGCTACTATATTGAAAGGAATGGTATGTTACCTCACCATGTTTGTGCTTTACACGTGTCTTAACCTGATTGGATTCCTTATAAATTTGTAATATTATTATTATGCATCTACATCGTATGGAGCTAAGCTCTGATTTAATGAAAATGACAGATGGAGAGGTCCGAGAGGGAGATTAGAGAATCTAAACTTCAAGAACTAATGAACAAACACTTTGCAGCTAGTTCAATACCAAAAGGAATCCATTGTTTATCTTTGCGATTAACCGATGAATACTCATCTAATGCTCATGCCAGGCGGCAGCTGCCATCACCTGAATTACTCCCAGTTCTTTCTGACAACTCATATTACCATTTTATCCTTTCAACCGACAATATCTTGGCGGCTTCAGTTGTGGTCACTTCTGCAGTCCAATCATCTCTGACCCCCGAAAAGATTGTCTTTCACGTGATAACTGATAAAAAAACTTATGCAGGCATGCACTCATGGTTTGCCTTAAATCCCATCTCCCCTGCCATTATTGAAGTTAAAGGTGTTCATCAGTTTGACTGGTTGACCCGTGAGAACGTTCCAGTTCTTGAAGCTGTGGAAAATCATCTCGGTATCCGAAATTACTACCATGGTAATCATATATCAGGGGCTAATCTTGTTGATACTACTCCAAGATCATTTGCTTCCAAATTGCAAGCTAGAAGCCCAAAATACATATCACTACTCAATCATCTTCGCATATATCTCCCAGAGGTAACCTAACTATAACTAAATTGCTTGCACATGTCCTTTTTAGTCATATCACATCTCAAATTGCTGAAGTTTTATGCTTTATTTACACAGCTTTTTCCGAACCTTGATAAAGTAGTATTCTTAGATGATGATGTTGTTATTCAACATGATTTGTCTCCACTTTGGGAGATTGACCTCAATGGAAAGGTTAATGGAGCTGTTGAAACATGTAATGGTGAAGATTCATGGGTTATGTCTAAACGGTTCAGAAACTACTTTAACTTTTCTCACCCACTGGTGGCTAAAAGTTTAGACCCAATGGAGTGTGCATGGGCCTACGGGATGAATGTCTTTGACTTACGTGCGTGGAGAAAGACTAACATAAGAGAAACATATCATGCATGGCTGAAAGAGGTAAACACTCAAAACCATCATATTATATACTTACAATAATTTTTGTGTTTTCTTATAATATCTATATGTAAATGTAATATGTATGTGTATATATGTATGTATTTATTTGGATGATGGGTGCAATTTTTGTAGAATTTGAGGTCAAATTTGACATTATGGAAGCTTGGAACTTTACCACCAGCCTTGATTGCATTTAGGGGACATGTTCATCCTATCGAACCTTCATGGCATATGTTGGGGTTGGGTTACCAGAAGAATACAAGCATTGAGAATGTAAAGAAGGCTGCTGTAATACATTACAATGGGCAGTCGAAACCATGGTTACAAATTGGTTTTGAGCATCTTCGCCCTTTTTGGTCAAAATACGTGAACTACTCCAATGATTTTGTCAAGAATTGTCACATCTTGGAGTAATGATTGCTCGTATACATACAACTGCATGAACAAAAGGATGTGACAATGATATGAGACCAAAAGTATTTTTGTCAATACATTCCATTAAATATAGAAGCAAGTTTTCAGCCAGAAAGACAATGAACGCTTTGAATGGGCTCATCTGCCGATCAAGGCATTATGCATCACAGGCACAAGTGTAAGAAGAAATATTCTTTTGGTATGTAATACAACACTTTATTATTTGTATAATTTCAACTTTTCCCCAAAAGGGGATGCGTATATTTTAGCCAATAGGAATTGTGCGCGGGCTGAAGAACTGTCGTCCTTTAGGATGTCCAAGTGGTATGACTGTAAAAGGCTTCCAAATATTTTGGCGCCTTCAAAATCATTAATAGTAGTAGAGTTATATTCAAGCAGGTATAAATTTGTTTGTCCTACTTCTAGTACCCTGTGTATGTGTTTGTGACTCGTTTTCATGTTAGAATGGATGAAGCTTACATTCAAACTTTGAAGCTATCGATACGTTAACCTAATATTTGCATCAGTAAGTAGAAAACTGAATATAGTTAATGTGGCTGGTCATAGAAACTCAAAAAAAATCCAAATTGATCTTTCAATTGTTGATTTTCCGGTACATTTATAATGAACTTCTCTTCACATACACATATTTATTGAAAAAAATTTACTCCCGTATATATTACTACAAACTACATGTACATTGGATAATTGATGTGATCCCGGTAGTGTAAGCATGTCCATGGAGTTTCCAAAAAAGATATTTGTTGCTCGAACTAGATCGTTGACCAAAAAAGAAGTCACTTTTGTCATACTTTTATCGGTATTGTAAGTCCTAATACAATCATTCCCTCTCTTCTTGAGATGACTTTAAAAATATCATCAATACTCCTCGAATCAATCTATTTTATCGAAGAAGAATCTCGATTGTAGGCAAGCCCCAAACCAAATATATTTTAGTTAAACAACTAGCAATTTTAATGTATGCATTACTCCGTATTATAAATGGAGCATTATATATAACATGTATACGTCGTAATATACCAACAGAAATTGTCACTAGTTTATCTCTCAAACAAATTAAATTGGCTAAAGGTGTGCGTTTATGAGCCCATGCTAAAGTTTCGATCAATTCCTGCCAATATCCACACCAGTATATTAAGAAGATAAATCGAGTAACTCGAAGAAGATATTCAAATAAAAACATTCATTTCCACTGATAATAAACTATTCATATGAAAAGGAATAATAATAATATTTTCAATAATAAGTTGTGAAGAGTTTAACCATAGTTAATGTTACAACGTATCAAATAAGTGAAAGATTCATTAATTAAATTGCGAAACATATAATACGGGGTATTTGATTTTTTTTTTCTTTCTAAAATACGGAGTAATAAATTTCTTTTCCTTTTCTTTTGTCTTTGTTTATTTTATTTTATTTGTTTTTAATCATTTGACACCACTGAAAATTGATTCTTTTGTTATTCGGGCCCATTATATGCATTGATGTGATCATGTTTAAGTCTTTTGACATGAAATATTAATTTAAACGTAATATCTTAAAAATGTGGATGTAGAAAAGCCAAGTTTCATGTGTATTTTTTATACGCAATCTATTTTATACTTTATACATTTTTAACATATGCATTCATATTACTCCTATAAAATTAGATCTATAAATTTGATCACGCCATTTAACCTGATAGTTTCGCACTGTACGACTTTCTTTCAATATCTTCGATCAAGCCATTATCAAACTAATGAGCGGATTCATTTTGAAGTTACAGTCCTTTACTCAACATTATAGCCCTTCTTATTAAGGCTTCAACCCTATTACAACTCCTAGCTAAAGTTCTAAAAAAGCAAAAAAAAAAACTACCACACTTTGATTAAATGAAGCGTTTTACCAGTGAGAATCTAGCTTCGCTAACGTTTGTTTAAGTCTTGAACTTTCGCACTAAGCGTTCACTTTCTCAGTAATAGAATGCTTATAGGATTTCTCACGAAGTTAAATTTGAAGTTTAAGAACTCCCATCAAGTTGCTCGATTTTTTCTGGCAAAAATAAATATATATAAATAGATCATAAAGATCAGGCAGCAGAACACAAATTACACAGTTGATCGATGATCTGAGGTTATTAATCGAACCCAATACATACAAACATTGACAATGCACAACTACATTAAATTGTGAGCAAACATTCCCCAAAAATAATAAAAACCATGAACTTCCATAACTCGGCCCATCTGCATTCCTGTCAAAATCCAAACCTATCAATATACAACCCCCGAGCCCGACCATGCTCGGGAAAGACCACCGGATTGAAGGATATTTTGGAAGATTCATTAAATTCAAGGGTACATGGTTGTTTCATTCGTGGTGCTTGTGGTCTAGGTTAAATGCCATTGTTGCTTTTGTTAGTCTATTTGGCTGTTTGTGAGCCTTCAAAGTGTCGCTTGGAGTTTTTATTTTTTTTATATCCATTTTTATTACTTTTAATAGAATTCATTAGGTACTTGTTAACAAAAAATATAGAAAATGCAATCTTCAATAGTTCTCCATACGAACAATAGAAATTGCTTGAGTGGTATACAATGAACGGTCTATTTATCTTCTAGGCACATTCTGATTCCAAGGGTCATGATCTAATTGATACGGCTAGCAATTAGCTCTTCGAAGGAATTTTTTCTCAACATTTAACTGTACTGACAGGATTATTGAGGATTGAGTTTTCTTCTAACGCGTGTGTGAGTGACATATAATCCGTTAATCACTTCGAAAGTAGCTTGGTTGATGCCGTTACTTCCATCAAAAAAGATGATAACTCATTCATGATAAAGTAGTTAAGTAGGTTTTTATTTTAGATATTTCTTGAAAAATAAATAAATAAAGGTGAAGGCAAAAGTTCGGCACAACTAATTTAGCCACCCCTTTGCAAGACTTTCCCAAACATCCTATTTTCAATTAAATCTTTATCTCCTTTATCCTTTAATTTTTTCTTTCGTAAGATTGACTTCAATTGTTTAATTAATCATCCCACCAAATTTTTTGTTGTTTTTATTGGTAAGTAATTAAGATTCCTACAGTCTTTATTCTTTATTGAAGTTCAAGGGTTTGAGAGACAACCCCAGATCATTTCCTGAAAAAAGTTAGGTTTTTTCTTTTCTCAATATTCTAATCATCATACATGTTAAATAAAGTTTTAATCTTGATTGTATTTTATTTATAATGATGCCCACTTGAAGATTTGAGTAAAAGTTTCATACTTTGGTGTTTGTTGACTTTAATTTAATCAATTTCTGTTATCTGTTGAAATGTTTTAACTTTTTAGTGTTTGTGCTATCATTTTTATATTTTAATTGAAATTTGTATTCAGTAAATTTATTTGATCAATTTCGAGATTCTTGCTTTAAAAAAAAAAAGGTTTTTTTTTTTGTTTTGAAGCTAGTAGGATACTGTGTCTAGTATTCAATTTGCATTCAATAGATTTGATTTATTCATGCTTTAAATTATTATTTTCAGTTTGTTTGTGTTTATTTGATTGCCAGGTGATTGGAAATCAATTAAGAGAGTATTCAATTTCAAAGATTGAGGGTTTCAGAGTACAGAACATGTACCATCTTTGATGGTCTTGATTTTAATCAGGACCATCTTTATATAGCTTCTGGGGGTCACAAGATTAGTTTGTAAAGATTGTTTTTTTTGGGTAAATAGTAATCACCCATAAAGTTGAAGACTTTGGGTGTGGAAGATGTCTGGGGTTCAAGATTCAGTTGAGATTAAATTTCGTTTGATCGATGGATCAGATATCGATCCAAAAAGCTTTCCAGCAGCTGCAAGTGTTGCAACATTGAAAGAAAGCATATTATCTCAATGGCCTAAAGGTCAGTTAATAGTATTGCCTTTTTGATTTTTTGAATACTTTCTTTTATGTGACATATTGAGAGTATAATGTATTGTCGAAATGTTTCCTGTGAGTTACCTTCTGGAATTGAAAAGTTGTCGATTTTGGCTGAAAAAAAGAAACTTTAATCCAATGTTCTGGTTGTTGTTCTTATCAAGCCAGTATCTAATTGATTTTGTTATCTCAAACTGTAGCTATTATGTATTCATATTCATCATAATCATTCACACATTACTAAGTTCTTGAGATTGGTTGTTGTAGCGAATATATTCTGTTTAAGTACGGAAAACTTAATACCTAGGTGCAAAGCCCAATGATGTATAGATGAAACGTCTTTATGACGATCATTGATAAATTACATGTTTATGGAGTATTTTTATTTTCTTGAAGTATACCGTATATGCTAAGATATTGTATTGATTATCTGTATAAGATATTTGTTATAAAGTTTTTAGCTTTTTTTCCCTTACTTTATTGGTGTAACAGATAAGGCTAATGGTCCAAGAACAGTTAAAGATATAAAGATAATTAGTGCTGGAAAAATATTGGAGAACAATAAAACAGTAGGAGAATGCAGGAGTGCTTTATGTGATGTCCCTGGTGGAATTACAACTATGCATGTCGTTGTTAGTCAACCTCCTCAAGATAAAGGTATCACTAAATTTCTTACAATTATTGCATAAGAGACTAATCATTAAGCACAAACATTTTTTTGTAAATATATTTTATTCGCACGTTACGGTAAATTTAGAAGATTCTTAGTTGTATCAGGATCATAGATAATCAACAAATGCTCAACTACTAAGTAGAACTCTGTAAAACACTCCGAGTCTCGGTTTTAAGATCGGTCCAAGTACTCGGTTCAATTACTCGGTCAAACTCCGTCAACCTTGGTCAAACTTGATCAACCTCAGTCAGAAGCGGTCAAAAATTGGGATTACAAGGTCAAACTAGGTCAAACCTCGGTCAAAACCCGGCCAAAACTGGGGATTACTCAGAAACTTAGTCAAAATGGATCAGAGTCAAACTTGGTCAACATCCGAGTGCTCCCCAAAAAGTGTCAACCGAGTACTTCCCGAGTTGCGAGTTCTCCAATCTTGAGATCGACTTAAATTTGTATCATTAATAGTTGGTTTACCAACGGTGACTACTCAGGAATAGAAATCTTGATATTTCATGAGACATGGAGAATATATGAAGAACTAAACTATATATGCGAGTTTGATAATATATTCTTGTTCTAACATTACACAACCTTCTTATTTTGGCCATTTACCAGAAAAGAAAGCGACAAATGAACTGAAACAAAACAAATGCATGTGTGTTATATTATGAGAAGCAGCCTCGGGTGATGCCGTTTGCAGGTTGGTTATCTTTGATTTCTTCATTTCTTTCGACAAAAAAAGAAAATAACTTATCTTACTTGAAATCATGTATTAATTAGTGTAACCATGTTGCAGATATAATAGTTGATGTAGTTTCAGCGTCGCTTGGCTTGAGGGTGTATGATTGTAGAAGGCCTCCAAAAACCTCCAAATTTGTTATTAATACAAGAATATTAGTGGGCAAAAGTTACAGTTCAATATATGTTGTTTGACGAAACCTTTAGTTGTCACATTAAAAATACTTTAATACTACGTACTATTTTCTTAGTTTGCATTGTGTTTGTGACCCGTTTCATTACTTCGTATTAGACTCAACTTTTTGTCAAATAGGCTAAAATCTTACACTTGCATATCCAAATTATAGATCAGATGAAATCACATCACAATTATATATACAGCAATGTATATTTGAGTGGCTTATGTGTGCTAATATTAGGTTGAGAACACGATATATTCCACAATCTTTATACGTCTTCTTTCTATCACTAACGTCGTCTCACGATCTCTCAAATTAGGTGGTGGTAGACTTATAAAAACTGAGTTTTTTTTAAGTAATTTTTTTTTATGAACGAGCACATTGACTGTAAATTCGTAATTAGACTTAAGATGACATTGTCAAGGATTGAACTCGAGATCTACAACTTCATTAGGAGTCCTGGAGGTCACTTGAGCACGGTGAGTTTCTATCACACTATTTCTCCATTCCCTTAGAGCATTCCAACCATGCACACCTTTCTTCATATTAACAAACTGTCACATCAGCGCCATATCACCGTTTCATTTCAATCACTAACCCATCATATTTTACTCTCAACGATAACATATACACTAAATTAATTAATAAAATCAATTTACAATTACTAATGCAACATGTACAAGTAAACCAAACAAACACTTCGTGGTTCAAAATGATAAATATGGACAAATTGGTTGGCTAAAAGGAATTGGCATGTAATTAACAATGCATTTCCAATGTTAGCATATGATCGACAATCTATTGGCACAAGATTGGCGGGAGTCCTCTTATAAGAGTATTCCCATCGTTGTTGTCAATCTAATGCCAATCCAAAGCCAATCTCATGTCAATCACATGCTATCCTTGGTGGTGGTTTGCCAAAGTTTAGCCAATCTTCATTGGTCTTCAATTTCGTTAATTTTGAGCATTTGTTATCACAAATGTAATTATAATAAACACTTGTATATTTTGTTTTAAGATTTGTATTGTGATTTAATTAATTAATTTAGAGTGGTTGAGGAATGTTGTGATGAGTTAGTAATGAGAAGGAAATAGTGATGTGACGCTAATGTAACATTGTATGAATATGAAGAAGGGTGTTATGATTGAAAATGGTCTAAGTGTTCACATTTTTATTTTGAATTGTCTCATTTCAAGTATTAACATTGTGATTGGTACGAAATGAACTTTGTAGAATTCTAAAGTTTCATGCAATTTTAAAGTTCACACTTCTAATGTACGGATGCATAGTTAAAATTTGATCGTGCACTAGCCATAAAAATTATATTTTCACTGGATAATAAAGTCAAAAGAACCACCTTTTTTTATACTCCGTATTTAAAATTTGCCACTAAACCAAGTACATTTCCCTTCACGAAATATATCAACAAAACAATTTTCATTGACCTCAATTCATTAAGAATCTTATAAATCACTAAAAACCTTAATCATATAGACAAAGTACATTTTAAAGATTCTTTTATGAAAGTCAATACTTGATAATCAATAATGGTTGCAATTGTAAACTTGCAACTAGTATTTCCAACCAGCACAAATACACAAATAGTTGACCCATATCATTTGTCTGCTCACGGGTAAAAGAACTACTCTCTCAATATGAAACCTACACCACAACAAGTAGCTCATATTTGCATTTTATTAACTACATCATATATTTATTTATATATTTTATTGACACAAAAACATGAAAAAATATGACACAAAAATCCAAGTGGGAAAATCCACCATATGGTCCTCCACGTGTCAAAACCTTAACCTTACCTTTCAAAAGTTTTTTCTTTTTCCTTCCGGAATCAAGTTTCAGTCTTTGATTACCAGACTAGATTTCAAGAAAAGTTAACAAAAATGGCGGCAGCCATTTCTGTTCTTTCACCTAAATCAACCATTACCCTTCAAAGCTCAGACCTTTTCAATAAACAAACCAATTCAAAGTTCCTTAACGGGTATCCATCAGACTGTTCTTATTTTAATTTAAAATCAATTGGTAGTAGTACTAAAGCTAGGGTTTTGCCTAATTTAGTGGTCTCTGCGTCTAACAGAACCACCACGACCACCAGTGCCGGCGCCGGTACCTTTTATTTCAACATTACTGGTTTCCCTTTTCCTCTTGGCCCTTTTCTCAATAGGCAGACTACCAGGACTGAGGTAAAATTTTTTTTTTTTTTTTTTTTTTTTTTAATTTTGTTGTTGTCTGCAATAAAGTTTTCACCTTTCTTTCAAAGTCATGTAATATTGCATCTGGGGTGTATTTGTTTATTTTGGAGTATGATTTTTTAATTATTTTTATCATGATTTTAGGCTGTAAAAGACTGCATATGGCTGTTTGAGCAAGAACAAGCATTAGGATTCAGCAGTGTGTCAACAAACATCAGGATGACTGTCATTAAATTAAAATCAGGTGGATTGTGGGTCCATGCTCCAATTGCTCCAACTGAAGAATGCATTCAGGTCTTATCTTTTAGTATTTGTTTGTCAATTTCCTGTGACCTTTGAATATATTTAAATCTTGATTTTCCATGATAAGTGTTTGTGTTCATTTGTGTTACCTTTTTTATTTATCTATATTTTTGGATTTTTTTCAGCTTGTGAAAGAGTTAGGAGCTCCAGTAGAGTACATTGTTCTGCCCACATTTGCTTATGAGCATAAAATATTTGTTGGTCCCTTTTCCAGAAAGTTCCCACAAGCTCAAATATGGGTGGCACCAAGACAATGGAGTTGGCCTTTAAATTTACCGCTTGAATTTTTCGGGATATTTCGTGCCAAAACATTAGAAAACGAAGACCTTTCGACCCCATGGGCTGCAGAAATAGAACAAAAGGTTCTAAGCTCTCCCGAAGTTGGTAATACAGACTTTACACACCATATTATCTAACTTTTTTTATTTTAGAATCAGCCCATTTTCAAAATTTAGGTAAGTTATTGGTGTTAATTGTAGGAATTGGACCATACGTCGAGGTTGCCTTTTTTCATAAGCGTTCAAAGACACTACTTGTGACCGATGCTGTAATATTTGTCCCGAAACAGCCTCCTGAGTGTATAAGCAATGAGTCATTGTTGGCATCTGCTAAAAACGGTTTGGCTGTAAAACTTCTTAGCAAAGGGAAGGAAGTTTCTCAAGAACCAGTCGTTGATAACATTGTAAATAGACAAAAAGGTCTGTTACTGTTTAAAGAAAATAAAGCTACTAGCTTTTTTACTTTTTCATTGTAATCGTTTTATGAATCTGATTCGTTGACGACCTTTTGTTTCAGGGTGGGAAAGAATGGTTCTTCAAATTCTATTTCTTGGTCCATCGAATCTTTTGGAGCCAAAAGCTAGTTTCTCACAGATGTCACAAAAGTTAATTGTTTCGCCCATTATTAAAACATTGGTCTTCAGTAAAGTTCCTGAAAAGGCACGTTCTTGAAACAGTTACTGTATTATGTATTGCTTATGTTTAAATCTGTTGTATTTTGACTTTTGAGGTCAAACTATTGTCTTTTTCAGGTAAGGGATTGGATTGACAGCATTGCAAGAGACTGGAAGTTTAAAAGGATCATCCCGGCACACTTTGCGGCTCCCGTAAACGCCAACGGGTCTGATTTTATTGCAGCATTTGGTTTTCTTGACGATCTTTTAGGCGAGCGTTATGTTACTCGCCCGTCACTTCAACTTCTGTTTACATCCATAATGGGAAAGGCGGCGAGTTACTTCCCTCCAGATGACATGAAAACTTTATCATCACTTGATCAGTTTTTAGTATCGGTTGGAGCAGTAAAGAAGACTGTTTCCGGTCGAAAACAGTGATAAAATGTAGATAAAAGAAGAGAGCATTATAAAGAAAGATGCTGGTGTGAATAGTGTAGTTATAATCTATATCTATATATAAATGGTATACACAAATTCCTGTTGCCCTGCTAAATGGGTTTCTTGTTCTCTGTAAAAAGTAGCATCTTGAAGTTGCACATAAATGACAATGGTAACTGTATAAGTGTATGAAAGAGCTTTGTTTAACAACCTGTGATAACTCTTATCTAGGGATGACTTCACTTGGCAATACACTTGCTCTTTTGTTTATGTGTATAGTCATAGCAAAAATGGGTCAATGGATAAGGTTTAACATGTTCAGGCTACCCGGGTAGGGGATTATCTATACTCAGATATATGCGGCTTTACCAGGTCACCTCGTGACCATTTTTGACCTTGTCTCGGTCACCTCAAAATATGCTTTTAGTGAACTTTGATCTTGAGATTTCACACTGTGAGGATATCGGGATTTCAACTACTGTGTTATCTTGACATGGTTGGTCGTATATATAGTCATAAAATATGTCAGTCACATGTTCTCTTAAGAAATGGTATAGATATATAAACTAGTTTAATACCTGCAAATTCACGGGATTATGACAGTAAAATTACAATTTCGATGTAATATAATTGGTTGATGTACTAAACTCGAGTTATAAATCATTTGTAAGTTAAAACTAACGTGTATTCACATGTAAGTATACAAGTGAATGATCGAGTTTAAGGTAATTTATGGAGATTTAAAAAAGGGATAGAAAGCAACGACATAATTAAATCATTACCGTATAAATAAACAGTTTATTTCAACCTACTAGATAGATTATTGACCTACTAGATCCAACCTTGTACAAAATGCCTGCTTGTGTTATGAGTTAGTTGCTACATGGATCACGTGACGGCCTAAAATACAGTGTCTTATATGCTTCCACATATTGCATGTGTCAATGACGCATAGTACATTAAAAAATAAAAAAAAAAATTAAAAAAAAAAAA
The DNA here is from genome assembly GCF_046630445.1 of Rutidosis leptorrhynchoides. NCBI lineage: Eukaryota > Viridiplantae > Streptophyta > Magnoliopsida > Asterales > Asteraceae > Rutidosis > Rutidosis leptorrhynchoides. Next base: position 73,199,445 of record NC_092335.1, read on the forward strand.
AAATAAATAAAACTCTAGAAATAAAGCTCAAGTTTTCTGAACATATAAAATAAATGTTTTTACAAGCCCTTGTACTAATAAATATTATTGATATTGATTGGAATTGGAATGTTGTGTACTATCGATTAATTTCCACTGATCCTTGTGAGGGTGATTCATAATCCTAACTGTTCCACTTGGTATGTTTATTAGACCACAAATAACACTGACTCTGATGTGAGTCGGTTTGTGTACTTTTTGGTAAAAAAATGAGTTTTTGATTGTGACGTGACTATGTCATGAAGTAAGAGTAAGTTAAATAATGGTGAGTGTTAAATTTAAGTAGGTGAAAAGGTTTTGAATGATGTGATAAAATATGATTGAAATTTGGGTATAAAAGAAATAAATGAATAATATATATACACTCGTGTTAAATTCTGAAAGGTCTGAAAATATCTAACGCCTAAAAGATCTTCCGTCAGCACAGGAGGCCTGGAAGGGGAGTAAAGTGATCGACCGCTCAGAGCCCAAAGTTCTCAGGGGCCCAATTTTTTATATATACAGATACAATCAGAGATTTGAGAAACACGGGAACTAGAGAAACACAATTGAAACAACGAAGGTTAAGCATAATAGGCTCAAAACAACAATCAAAGGCCAAAAAAAAAAGAGAAATCAAAGTTCACCCGCATTCCTTCAGCCTTTTCTTAAATAGCTTATATTATTTGTTATGACCTAAAGGCCTTTTTAAATAGCTTATATTATTCGTTAAGACCTAAGGCCTTTCTTTTCACGTCGCTCTAGGCACTTATATTCTTGGGACCGGCCCGTCAGTCACCTGAGATCTCACGCCGCATTAGGGGCATCAGAGGGCGGAAAATACCCCTGGTGACGCTGTGTTATTTTCGGTCTTAGTGAAAAGCCATTCAATTTAACTTTGGTGTGAGAAAGGTAGTTATAGAATGATGAGGGACTTAAATTGACAAATTAAACAAACTACTGTGGCTGGCGATAAAATGGATTAAAACACGTAATATCATCCCATAATTCTCATTTCATCATATAACACGTGAAAGTAGCAAGTGTATTTTAAAAATGAAGAAGAAAAAAAAAAGGAAGGAAAGCTAAATTCGTGAAATTTTAAACAATTGATAGCGAATATTGATGCCAAAGTAAACAGAGAACACATCAACGATTGAAAATTTGTCAATCATAATAAACTCGAGGTATGATCTAACATAATTAATTATGAGTATTGATTTTTTTTTTTTTTTTTTTTTTCCTTTTCCTTTCCTTTGTTTAAAGCAAAATTCCGAGTGTTGATTATTCCATTCAAAGTTGATATATAGTTTATGCTTATGATGTAATTGATGGTTTATATGGTAAAATAAGTTAACACAAAGCTATAATCTACTGATTTCATTGTCAATCAAGTAGGAATTATGTATATTGTGTTGAAAGTTTAAATCTGTTAAATTAACACAAATGGGTTGAATTTTGAAACTGATACTGTATTTCTTTACTACTTAAACAACTATATAATCTGAACATATTTTTTGTTTACCTTTAAAGTAATTGGATGGAATATATAGATATAAATAAATAGATAATGGTTCATAATTGAGAAACGCTTTTGCGCAACTTTCATCAAGCCTAAGTGGGCGGTTAGAAGACTTATTGACTTGTTGTCTTCCACAAACTTTTATGGAAAAATAAGTAGTTCTCTAGTAAAAGTATTTCCTTTATATTTTTATTCACACACAGATCATTTCGTTTAGGAATAGGAGGCAGTTTTGTACGTGTTATATATATATATATATATATATATATATATATATATATATATATATATATATATATACACTGACGCACCTTCCTTGATAGAATGTGGTGAAACCGATAACAGTTTTTCTTGAAACCGTTTTAGTTATATACCTACTTTTTAACTCACTGCTTGTGCTAGTTAAAGCTTTAATTCCTTCTGGTCTTGATCAACACCTGAGGTGGTAAGCTACGCTCTCTTCAATCAGTTATCCATTTATGATCGAAAAATCATATATGATATATGATGCATGTTGTTTGTGTATTGGCTGCTATGCATACTGATACTATTATTTATTAGTGCTGCTAATCGTACTCTCGGGCTCAATGATGATGCCAACATGACGGTTACCCGGTCATGCATCGACAAGGAGAGAAAAGCTCTGTTGAAGTTTAAAGGAGACTTAGGAGACATAAAAGACACTCTAGTTAATGATTGGAGCAATGAAGAAGGAAAGAGTGATTGTTGCAATTGGTCGGGGACTCGGGTGTGACTTGTGACACTGGTCACGTAACCGAACTTCGTCTTTTAGATTATCAATTGGTATATAGAATTAATCCGTCAATAACTCTATTAAAGAAGTTACAAATCCTTGATTTATCTGAAACTGATTTTCAGGCCAATGTTATACCAAACTTTTTGGGTTCCTTACGACCTTAAAGTATTTGGATATGTCTAATGCTAATCTCAGTGGACCTATTCCTCGTGAGCTTGGAAATCTCTCCAACTTGATTGAATTAAATCTAAGAGGAAATTCATTGGTAGGGTCTATTCCTTTTTCCTTTGGAGCTTTAACTTGTCTCACCGATTTAGACCTCTCAGATAACCAACTAGAAGATGTTATTCCTTATCCGCTTGGAAATCTCTCCAACTTGAAAACACTTTACCTCTCTGGTAATCGGTTGAGTGGTGAAGTACCCAACAGTGTCGGTCAACTTTCAAATCTTGAATCTCTCGATATTTCATCCAACTCCCTTCATGGTGTGATATCCGACCTTCACTTTATAAATCTCTCCTCCTTAAGCATTTTACGCATGTCTTTCAATTCATTTTCCTTTAATTTCAGCTCCCATTTTGAATTTCCTTCCCAATTAGAGATCATAAATTTGCAATCCTGCAATCTGGGACCTAGTTTCCCAGTGTGGCTTAAATCTCAAATAATGTTCACTGATCTTGATATTTCAAGTAATGGAATATCTGATGGTGTCCCTGAGTGGTTCTGGAATCTACCACTTGGATTATTATCTTTGAATCTGTCTTCAAATGAATTAATGGGGACGCTACCTGATATAACATTAAGACTTGACCAATATCATGGATTAGATTTGAGTAACAACTGTTTTGAGGGTAGGGTATCACTATTGCCTTCTAAAATCGCCTCGTTAAACCTTTCTGGAAACAAGTTTAAAGGAAACCTCTCTTTCTTGTGTCACAATGATGGGAACTTAACTTTCATTGATCTCTCTAACAACTCGTTTTCAGGGAGCCTTCCTGATTGTTGGTCGCAATTCCAAAAACTGGTAGTTCTTGACTTATCATACAACAATTTATCCGGGAATATTCCTTTGTCTTTTGGATTCTTAACTCAACTAGAGGCATTGTATTTGCGTAAAAATGCATTTGTTGGTGAAGTGCCCATGTCATTGAGCAATTGTACAAATCTTAGGTTTATGGATCTTGGGGAAAACAATTTATGTGGCAAGATACCAGTGTGGATAGGGGAAAGACTTACGGGGCTATATTGTCTTGTTTTACGATCAAATATGTTCAGTGGTAGTCTTCCCCCCCAAATATGTTGGTTGTCCAATCTTCATATCCTTGATCTGTCTAAGAATAATTTGGCGGGTAATCTTCCTAATTGCTTTGGTAACTTTTCATCTATGTCAAATAGGTCTGGAGATGACGTTAGGACTAATTATTCTTCTTCTCACACGTACGGTTACGCTTTTTATATTCCTCAAGTTGGTACGCATGATGATTATCCTGCTGAGGAGATTGAAGGTTTCAATGACAATGCATTGGTTGCATGGAAAGGAACATACAGATCATTTGGAAGAACTAATCTCAATCTATTGAATATTATTGATCTTTCAAACAATAACTTATCAGGGGAGTTTCCTTTTGAGATCACTCGTCTTGTTGAATTAGTCTCCTTAAATTTCTCCCTCAACAAACTTCATGGTAAACTCCCAAAAGATGTTGGTCAGTTGAAATCTCTTAATTCTCTCGACTTGTGTCTAGAAATCAGTTTTATGGAAAGATTCCTTCAAGTTTGTCACACTTGGACAGTTTAGGTTATCTTGACCTCTCATACAATAACTTGTCGGGAAAAATACCAACTGGGACTCAACTCCAAGGCTTTAATTCAACCTCATATGAAGGTAACCCACTACTTTATGGACCTCCAATCACTTCAATATTTGGGCCTAAACCTGCTACTACCATTATTGAGGAGGATGACAACGACATACATGGAGATGACGGCTTTTGGAAATCATATTACACAGGTATGGGTGCTGGATTTGCAGTTGGATTTTGGGGAATTTGTGGTGCTATATTTCTCAACCGTCGATGCAGACATTTACTGTTTGCATCGTTGAGTCTTGCCAAGGATTGGATTTACGTTACAGTTGTGTTATTCCGGAAGTTAAAAAGGTAAGTGTTCAACTCTTCCATAATAGTTACGTAAAAATATATTGGATGTTACGTGTCAATTCTTTACTGCAATACTGTTATTCCAGTACAATTATATATCGTTTGTTTGGCAGGTTTTAGGCACGCCAACATTCAAAAGAAGGTTTTTATATAAAAGTGTTCTATGAGGTAGTCATATGCACATAGTAGCGAATCGATATCGTATACAAGTGTTTGTAAAGGCGTGAATGTATCAAAGTTGTCCATTCCATAGTTCATCCTGAATCTTGGTTGTTTACTACTGTGTAAAAGTCTGTAGGTGTCTTTATAATTTAATTATTAAATTATTATTCAAGGTTGGCTGCCATTCAGGCTTTTGACTTTCAATAATTTATTCTCTTTATCGTTGTGATTTATTTTTACTGATCAACAAGAACATGGACCACTTAATGGACCTCAAAGCTCAAACTGTTTGTTTACAAGTTTGGTGTGCCTGGACGCGCATTCCTTTGCAAAGATTATTGGTTCATCTTCGGATGTTCACAATTTTGCTTTGGTAAAGCCGTTTGCTAGTTATGTGTAGAAATTTGTTAGGTTCGTGTGGCTTGAGATTCGTGCTATCTCGCCAAAGTATGCTTTGGCCGATAATATCAAAATGATAGACGGTTTTTTTTGGTGAAGTGGTTATGGTGACTAATTCATCGGTTAAGCTAGGGAATATCGGGTTTTTCTTCACGTTTGTTAAAATCACTCATATTCAAGAGAAGGTCGATATTGAGTTTGATGATTCGGGTCAACCTTCCTCCCAAATGTGGTTAATGATATAAGTTGTTTATATATCTAGTAAAATCATAAAATCAAGGCCCAGGTATACAGGAAACTAAAACGTAGAAACATTAAAAAAAGGTTCCCTTCATTTCATCATGCAAATTGGACAGCTAGCTAAACTAAGCTGAAAAATTAGTTATCACTTCAAGTGAATAAAAAGCCATGATGACATGCATTCAGTTAACATACGATGGCCATTTAAATTCTACTTCCAACATGAATTCATATGAAATTATCCTAAATAAGTTTGAAATCCACTATATTAATAAGATGGTCAAAATAAACAGCAGGGTCTAACACAGTTATAGACGCAGACCAATGATCAGCTCAAAACTGCACCATGAGATCACAAGTTTAGGAACTTTGCTCTGCACATCCCACTTCTGCGTTGAAATCCAAGCCTGTGATACTCATTTGGCCAATATTAACTGCACATTTTAAATGTTGATTGGGATCAGCAAGGAAAAACTCACTTATCTAAAGCTGTATTCTATGTTAGAATTTGGAACTGTTAAAAAAAAAAAAAAAACTAAAACTGACTTTTTTACAGCTTACCAACAGCATCCATGCCAGTTAAATTAGGCATGAACCGCCTAATATGTTCTTCTGCTGTTTCATCCGCTTTTAGTGTTTCACACTCGAATGAAATCTTAATCTTACTCTTCTGGTGCTTCTTGTCAACCAGGTTAACAACGTCTTTCTCCCATCTGTCAACAAACGGACCACGTTAAGGATACCAAAAATTTTCTGAGTTCGAATTATTGTTTTGAAACCTAAAGTATCATGGAATATAATGGGTAAACGGTTACCCGTGAGCATGTTCAACGTTACATAACCGTGCAGCATCATGACCCCTTCGTTCAACAACTACCTCACGTTCTCTCTTGCTCTAAACAAAAACCACTCATTACAAGTAACAACCACCTATTAAAGGCTAAATATAAAAACCCTAAAGTATAAAAGTCTTACATTGAAGTCAATGATAGTCAATTTGACCAATCTATAATCCTCACCCCTGCTACATTCCCGTTCACATGCTATCTCTATTTTCATGGTTACACATTAAATAATTAACAGAAAATAAGTATTTTACAAGATATACTTCCATATGAATAGCACAAAAGGAAAATAAAAATACCAGTGCCATGAATGCCATAACAAACGGAATGAGGAAGATGAACAAAATGACCCGAAATTGACCCGTTTGGTAACAAAGCTATTGATGCCATTCCTTCCATTTTCAGCTCATCTCCTGCTACTTCTTCTTCGTCATCTTCTACTTTCTCTATATTTTACATATAACAGAACGATGTAAAATCATAACAGAGTTTAATTTTATATTCGTTGTTTTTATTTATCAAAATTGACCTAATTGATCATTGCTCAGATGAATACGAAATCAATTAACCTTACCAATTTGTGGAAGCTCATCCTTTTCTTCCATTTGATAAATCTAGAGTGAAAAGAGGGTTTTAGGGAAAGGTCGTTTAGATGTGTGAAAAAAAGTTTCTATTTTTTTGGAGGGTTTTAGGGAAAGGTCTGTTTATATGTGTTAAAAAAAGTTTCTATTTTTCGGTGGTACTTTGTGCATAATAAGTTGTACGCTGGTGAGATAACAAAAAAAGGAAAGATTTTTATTTGAATACAAATACATTCAACCAAAACCTTTCAGCATAGTGTCTAAAAATATCTCAAATTCATACCGCTCAACGTTGTATACTTCAGAAACATTCTTGAAATTTGGTACGTTTGTATTATATGTATATCTATCTGTATCTATATACTGTTCCTCTTCTTTGTTGGGTTGTCAATCTTTGTGAGTGAATAAGTGAAAGTTACAAACTTGGAATCTGGGTTTGATTCATGGCAGCATCTTTGACAACTACGGTCGTGTCTCATGTTACAGCCCTTGGGTTTTCTGAATGTTATCATACTCGGTTACACCTTTCGAGATTTTTTGAGAATTTTGGTTCAGACATTTCATCGAACAGTTGGAGGACGAAACCAAAAGTAATATCTAGAACCACTAGACTTGACAAGTTTGTACCCAAGGTTTCGATTGCATACGGTTCAGTTTCTAAAGAACGTGCCATGTGGAAAGATGAAGGCGAAGAAGCTGTTCATGATGTTATTGAGCCTTCAATTGGTTATGAGAATAGGCTGCAGTTTTTAGAAGAAAGAGATGAAAAGAATTTGTCATGGCGCCTTTTGAAGCTTAGCAGGGCCGATAAGGTTCGAAGCGCACTTGAGCTTTACGTATCTATGGATTACCTGGGTCTTAGACCTGAATCGCACGCGTTTAATGCTCTTCTCTCATGTTTGTTAAGGAATCGAGAGCTTGATGATGCTTTACATGTGTTTGAATCGATGAAATCATACGATCGAACAAGTGGACATAGTTACAATCTAATCTTACAGGGGGTTGCTAAAGCTAGAGGCTTTGAAGCAGCATTTGAAATGTTTGAGGCACTTGTAACCGATGACGATCACAAGAAGAAAGTTGATCAAGTTTTATTTAACATGATGTTAACATTTTGTCGTGATGAAAAAGATTGGATTAAAAGCGAGAGAGTATGGAGACGAATGAGGGATAATGATTGTGTCGGGAATTCAACTACTTACCGGTTATTAGTTACCATTTTTCTTGCGAATTGTCAGTACGGGCTGGCTATCGAGGCTTATTTTGAAATGGTGCAATATGAAATCGAACCGGATACTCGTACTATGGAAGGTGGTATAATGGCGTTTGCAAAAGACGGGAGATGGGATTATGCGTTGAGTGTTTTTCGTGGTATGATGAAAAGAAAAGAGAATCCGAATATTATCATATTTAACGCGTTGATTCATTCGCTTGGGAACAATGGTCAGGTTGGTTTAGCGTTTAAAGTCTACGACTGTTTGAAATCTTTAGGTCATGTTCCAACTTCGTACACATGGAATGCGCTGCTCGTTGCTTTATGTAGAGATGAGCAATATGGTGATGCGCTACGGCTTTTTGAACGAGTCCAACAAGAGAGCCGAGATGAGCTAGGGTTGCCTTTGTATAACACTGCGTTAACTGCGTGTAAACAGATTGGTGCGTGGAGACGGGCGTTGCAGATCTTATGGGAAATGGAGAATTTGGGATTAATGATTCCTGTAACGTCGTATTGTCGGGTGATTGGTGCTTGTGAAGTTGGAAACGAGCCGAAAGTTGCGTTGCAAGTGTACCAACGCATGGTTCATCAAAAGCAAACGCCGGATACTTTGACTTTGTTGTCACTGATTCGATCTTGCATTTGGGGTTCTCTTTATGACGAAGTACATGAGATATTGAAAGTAAGCTAAAACCTTATTATGAATAATTTGTTAGAATCATTTACACTTTTCGTGTCGTATTTCTGTATGGTATTAACCGGGGATCACTTTGTGCAGTTGGTGCCACCGAATGCGCATCTTTACAATGCTGCCGTTCAGGGTTTCTGTCTAAGAAAAAAGACCGAGTCAGCGACCAAGTTGTATCAGGAAATGCGTGAACTTGAGCTTACGGCTGATCATAAAACACGAGCAATGATGCTGCAATTCTTACCAAGAAGTTGATGACAAGCAATGATGTTGCAATCTTATCAACAAGCTAACATGTCAATACTGTTATGATGAAATCAACATCAGTAGATCATCACAGTTTCCAAATGAATTACTGGATTGTTATATATTTAGCTTAAAACTTTGATTAATTCTTGTTTAAGGGAACAACTCAATATTTGTAACAGTGATGATGGTAATATGTGATTAATATGGGCTTTACATATCAAAAGTCATCAAAAAAAGAAGACTCACCATAGCATAAGCAATTATTATGCTTACTAAATGAGTAAATGTACATGCATATTGCCAATGGTACAAAGTATGTTTATCTTTCGAATAATCTATGTATCAGTTCATAATTTTTAAGTCTTTTGCATAATCTATGAAGTTAAGGCTTGTTGATCCTCGAGTGCTTCATCTGATGACGAGGCTACTTTTTTGAAGACTAGTTTTTGTTGTGGTAGCTGACCATTTGAAAACGCAGTGACTTCTGTGTCGACTGATATGGTGTCTTCATCCTTGAAATCACCTCTTAATATTCCCTTTGCAAGCTCATTTTCCACGTATTGTTGGATCACCCGCTTCACTGGTCTTGCACCATAGTTTGGATCGTACCCAAGGCTTCCTAAAAGCTCAACTGCAGCTTCACTTACGTTAATCTTTAGCTTCCGATCCGCTATCCTCTTTTGTACACGTTCTAACTGATGATCACAATAAAATGACAATTTGTCAGATAACGATTTGTAAACATAAAACACTAAAAGCACTAGGAGCAAGCTTGAAAAAGACACGAGACGGCCGGTCATGACCTTAAAAGGCCGAATCGGTCAAGACGGATCAAGATAAAACGTTGAGCAACGTTGACTTTTGAATATAAATGAAAAATATTTCAAACATAAATAATTTTCAATAATGATGTGCTCTTAGTTTGGATAATATATACAGTATGTTTTTTTTATCATGTTTTCTATAATTATATTGTCATTATTAATTTATCTAGATACTATGCAAGTCGGGGTTACCCGAGCTAATTTTTAAATGGGCTTGGGAGTTTCATTTACACTACAACGTCACACGAAAAGTTGACTTTTTGACCGATTTTGACTTAACTTTTTAGCGTTGACCGACTAACTAATTAGACGTTTTTGGGCGAAAAGCGAAGGACTAGTGACCAAACTGCAATGACTAGGAGTAGAGCAAAGCAACTTACCTGTAATCGGACTATTCTGTTAATTTGTGAGCGGTCAAGGGGCTGGAATACTATATACTCGTCGACCCGGTTCATGAACTCAGGACGAAAGATTGACCTTGCTGCATCCATGACTCTTTGTTTTATCGTCTCGTAAGTTCGTTCCTTTGACACAGACGAGTCTTCTGTGTCTAATATATACTGCGAACCAACATTTGAGGTCATGATAATGACAGTGTTGGTGAAGCTGACGGTACGACCTTGTGAATCAGTAACCCGACCATCATCCAAAATTTGTAGAAATACATTGAACACATCAGCATGAGCTTTTTCAATTTCATCGAACAGGATAACAGCATACGGCCTCCTGCGTACGATCTCAGTCAACTGCCCTCCTTCCTCATACCCAACATATCCAGGTGGGGCCCCTATCAATCTAGAAACAGCATGCTTTTCCATGTATTCACTCATGTCAATCCGTACAAGTGCCTCCTCGGTATTAAACAAGTAAGAAGCGAGCGCTTTTGCTAGCTCGGTTTTTCCAACTCCGGTAGGCCCCATGAACATGAAACTAGCTATTGGACGGTGAGGATCAGATAGGCCGGCTCTGGACCGTTGGATTGCCTCGGCCACAGCTGTGACCGCAGGATCCTGACCCACGACCCGTTTATGTAATTCTTCCTCCAAATTTAAGAGCTTTTCTCTCTCAGATTGTTTAAGCTTCGAAAGTGGAATACCGGTCCATTTGCTCACTATTTCTGCAATGTCGTCACCTGTAACTTCTTCCCGAAGCATCGATTTCCCAGAGCTCATATACTCCACCAACGCCTTTTCAGCAGCGTCAAGTTGACGTAACAACGAGTTCAAACTCCCGTATTTCAGTTCAGCTGCACGGTTAAGATCGTACTCACGTTCGGCCTGCTGTATCTCCAAGTTGACCCGGTCAATCTGCACATCGAGAGCGATTAGGTTCGATACATTGAAAAGTAGATAAAAGTAAAAATAAATAGATAAATAAATAAATAATAATTAATGGTACTCACTTCTTCCTTGATTGATTGCATATTTGTCATGACACTCTTTTCATGCTCCCATTGTTCATTTAACTCAGATTGCCTCTCCTTCAAGAGCGCTAACTCAGCCTCGAGCCGGTTTAACCGATCCTTTGAAGCTTTATCGGTATCACTCGTGAGTGATAGCCTCTCCATTTCTAGTTTCAGTACTGAACGGTTAATCTCATCAAGCGCAGTAGGCTTTGAAGTGATCTCCATTTTCAATTTAGCAGCCGCTTCATCTACCAAATCAATGGCTGCAATTCACGAGATACACGAATCCTTTATGAGAAAATGATAACAGAAAGAAATGTATGTTGTTATCAGGTGAACTTAGACTTGATAGTAAAAAAAGGAATACCTTTATCCGGTAAAAAGCGTCCACTAATGTAGCGATCCGAGAGAATTGCAGCTTCAACGAGTGCACTATCCGAAATGCGTACTCCATGATGCAGTTCATATCTTTCACGTAGTCCACGAAGTATCGAAACTGTATCTTCTACAGTAGGCTGGTCAACATAAACTTGTTGAAATCGACGCTCCAATGCAGGATCTTTTTCAATATATTTACGATACTCATCCAACGTTGTTGCACCAATGCATCGCAACTCTCCCCGACCAAGCATCGGCTTCAAGAGATTGCCGGCATCCATTGCACCATTGGTAGCTCCTACAAACACAAGTTGTGAGAATAAATGATCATGCACTTGAATTATGCACTTGAATTATGCACTTGAATTAGACCCAACGATATTTCACAAAACAAAAGACTATTCAGACTTCAAAAATTACCTGCCCCAACAACAGTGTGAATCTCATCGATAAAGAGAATAATCTGCCCATCTGATTCGGTTACCTCCTTCAGAACTGCCTTGAGTCGATCTTCAAATTCTCCACGATATTTTGCTCCAGCGATAAGCGCACCCATGTCAAGTGATATCAACTGCAACAAACAAACAAGTCAGTTAATGTACACACCATATCGATAGATGACTGATAGTCCAGAGTGTAGTACTACGCACCTTTCGATTCATTAGAGCTTGAGGTACATCACCTTGTACTATTCTCTGAGCAAGCCTGCAATATAGGAAACGGTGGTTCAATGGATTTGCAATAGAAAATTTTACACGTGTTGTTTCCATGTATAACATAGGATCCGAGAAGAAAATAAAAACGCGTTAACTCGGTAGCTTACCCTTCAGAAATTGCAGTCTTTCCGACACCCGGTTCACCGATAAGCACCGGGTTGTTCTTAGTTCTCCTCGAAAGAATCTGAATGCATCTACGAATTTCATCATCTCTTCCAATTACAGGGTCAAGCTTCCCTTCCCTTGCCATGGCAGTCAAATCTTTACCGAACTTCTCTAATGATTCATATTTCCCCTCGGGATCTAAAGTTTGACAACAAAAAAGCACATGATTATCTTATGCACTATGTTAAATAATAGCAGGCAGATAATTATATTTAGTAAATAATTGTAATTAGAGTAGTACTTGTGATGCAAGGAGGATTGTGATGCAAGTAATTGTACTTAGAGAATGATTGTGTTTCCTAAATTAGATAAAGGCTAGGTCTATGTAAACACCTCTATAAATAGAGGGATTCAGGGAATGGAATGCAACAATTACGAATTATATCATGGTATCAGAGCAGTTGCGGCAGAGGTTGCTGCTGTGGAAGATTGGTGACGTTTTCTTGTTTCTTCTAGTAGCAGGCGTGAACGAACCTCGTAAAATTCAGGTAGAGGTGTTGTTTGGTGAATCATCGTTCCAATTACTTCATAACTCTCAGTTAATCCAGATATTGTTTGAAGAACCAATTGAGGATTTTCAATTTTGACTCCAACGTTGGCTAATTGATCTACAAGCATCTTCAATTCTTGGCAATAAGAAGATATATTCGAAAAATTTTCTAAACGGGTGTTGGAAAATTGATGTTGAAGATAAATTGCACGTGAATTCTGGTTGTCTCGAAAAATATTGGACAAAGAGTTCCAAGCTTGCTCAGCTGTAGCTCCTGGTTTGATGATGGTATGCAGCAAAGCGTTCGATATGGTACCATATATCCACTGAAGAACTATTGCATCGATACAGGACCATTGCTCGGGATCATCAGTTTTGAGATTTTTAGAGGTTTGGGTTTTGGAAGGGATGATGTGATCGATAACTCTGTATGCTCGACAGTGTATTTGAAATAACTCAGCCCACGATGTGTATTGTCCGTTTTCCATCTCTAAGGTGATAGGGATGAAGTTACGAATGTTGTTGATGGTTAGAGCAGGATGCAGTTTTGATTCTGACATGATGATGATGAAAGGTAGAAGTTTGGCTAGGAAATTTTAGAGAGAAGAAGGCTGCTGGAGAAAAGAAAGATAACAGAATAAGAAGACAGAGGAGAGGTTGCAGCCGTGAACAACCTAAAGAAGCAGGTGTTCGGCAGAAAAAAAAATTGTAAGTCGTAATTTAGGATCGTGTTTTGACTGATACCATGATACCTTAAACACTGATCCTCGCCCTTCTCGTCATCCTATGACCACTCGAAGCATGGCTAAATCTTCGCAATCTTCTTCTCTCCATGTTTCTACTCTCTCTCCCCTACCGAAAACTCCTAAAGATGCATTTTCCGATCCTAATTGGCGAAATGCCATGAAAGACGAGTTTAACGCTCTTCTTCAGAATAATACTTGGGAACTTGTCCCTCGACACTCTAACATGAATATTATACGGTCTATGTGGATTTATCGTCATAAAAAGAAATCTGACGGTTCTTTTGAGCGATATAAGGCTCGTCTTGTTTGTGATGGCAGGTCTCAACAGGTTGGCATTGATTGTGGGGAGACATTCAGTCCAGTGGTTAAACCGGCTACAATACGCGCTGTTTTAAGTATTTCCCTTAGTAAGTCATGGCCTATTCATCAACTTGATGTCAAGAACGCTTTTCTACATGGAAATTTACAGGAAACAGTGTACATGCATCAACCTATGGGATTTCGAAACTGTAATTTTCCGGATCATGTTTGTCTTTTAAAGAAGTCGTTATATGGATTAAAGCAAGCTCCCCGTGCATGGTACCAGCGTTTTGCAGACTACGTGGCTACAATTGGTTTCCAACATAGCAAATGTGATCACTCGTTATTCATCTACAAGCATGGACAGGATACTGCATACCTCTTATTATATGTTGATGATATCATTCTCACAACCTCATCTGATTCACTGCGACAATCCTTCTTGAATTTATTGGCATCAGAATTTGCTATGAAAGATTTAGGGCCACTGAATTTTTTCCTAGGCATTTCAGTAACTCGGGGTCCACATTCCATGTTTCTCTCACAACAAAAATATGCCGAGGAATTACTTGAACGTGCAGGGATACCAAAATTGCAATCATGCCGCCACCCCCGTAGACACAAACACAAAGTTAAGTACCACAACCGGCAAACCGTATGGGAATCCGACCTTTTATCGCAGTTTAGCAGGCGCCCTCCAATATCTTACTCTAACACGTCCCGATATTTCGTACGCGGTTCAACAAGTTTGTTTACATATACATGCACCCACTGAGGCACACATGTATGCGTTAAAAAGAATTCTTCGTTATGTTCGTGGAACGATTTCAAAGGGATTACATCTATATAAGTCTCCTCTTTCGAGTCTTATCTCTTACACAGATGCCGATTGGGGTGGGTGTCCTGACACTCGTAGATCCACCTCGGGATATTGTGTATTTTTTGGGGATAACTTGATCTCCTGGTCATCTAAGCGCCAACCCACTCTTTATCGATCTAGTGCAGAAGCGGAATATCGTGGTGTTGCTAATGTCGTCTCTGAAACGTGTTGGATTCGTAATCTACTGCTTGAGTTACAATGCCCTATTCACAAGGCCACTCTTGTCTATTGTGATAATGTCAGTGCTATTTATCTAGCTGGGAATCCGGTTCAACATCAACGTACTAAGCATATCGAGATGGATATACACTTTGTTTGGGAAAAAGTTGCTCAAGGATTGGTCCGTGTTCTCCACGTTCCTTCTCGCTATCAAATTGCGAATATATTCACCAAAGGCCTTCCTCGCGTATTATTTGATGACTTTCGTGACAGTCTCAACGTCCGTCCACCTCCCGCTTCGACTGCGGGGGTATAATAGCAGGCAGATAATTATATTTAGTAAATAATTGTAATTAGAGTAGTACTTGTGATGCAAGGAGGATTGTGATGCAAGTAATTGTACTTAGAGAATGATTGTGTTTCCTAAATTAGATAAAGGCTAGGTCTATGTAAACACCTCTATAAATAGAGGGATTCAGGGAATGGAATGCAACAATTACGAATTATATCATTAAACATGAATAAAATGTATACAAACATAGATTAATACCTTGGTCTATTACAGTTTGCCGTCCTCTAATGGATTCTACTGCATTCTTTAAGGTTTTCAATGAAATTTGAAAATCCTTAAATAATTGTTTCCCAAATCGGTTATCTTGCACAAAACCTAGCACCAAATGCTCAACAGAAACAAACGAGTCACCATATTCTTTCTTGTAATCCCTAGCTCTCTGCATCAAGCCTTCCAAATCCCGCCCTAACATTGATCCAGCTGACTCACCAATTACCTGCACCATATATAGCAATCAAAACCGCAGTATAACCAGGATGAACTGATGCAACAACAAAAAAATAGCATTTGTCCATCTTATGTAAATAATAAACTACCTTTGGTTGACGCTGAATGAACTTATCAGTGGCTTCTAGAAGGCGGGTATTATCCACACCAGCCTTGGAGAATATTCGACGAGCTAAACCATTTTTCTGTTCCAATAAAGCTTTCATCAAATGCTCGGTTTCCACAATCTGATGCTTGTTCTCCTTTGCCACTTCCGGTGAAGACACTATTGCTTGCCATGCCATCTCCGTGAATTCGTGTTGAGTAATCTGACAACACATTGTTCATAATAAGTGACACTACAGAGACAAGTAACAAAGTATTGACATGTAAAATCATTAATTGTATTTGTAAGTTATACTGAAACATCGCTAATACAAATCTAAAAAGGTAGTAGCAAGTAAATACAACCGTACAAGATTACAAGATACAGAGTTGTGATCTATTGTAACCATGGTCACCTCATATTAATGAAGTCATATTCAGAATCCTAAGTTCCTTAGTGGATAATCATCCTCTAGATATTGAGATGGCCAACCATAAGCATCAACAGGGAAGGCTTCGATTAACAACTACAATACTAGTAGTCTAGTACGAAGAACTTCTCAAATGTCACCATATGATAAGTACACAAATTCACAAACTTGACAATTGTATCGTGCATTTTTATTCAAATGTTTGATGGTGTTTTGGAACCACTTTATTAACTGATGCACAACCATAACACTTATAAATTTGTCTAACTTAGATGCTTCACAGTTTTATTTGGGATATACAATGTTAAATTTGTTAATTTGCTAACTTATATTATCCAAACATTGAATTTTGAGAGTTCTTACCAAAGTTTAGGTTCTTATTAGATTCAATATCGATATACCTAACAAGTTCAAATTGTTTATCCAACTCGAATTTCACAAGTTCAATAATCAAATCCTACAAATCACACCCAATCTATGTTAATTTCCAAACTACTACCATCTTTCATATCCAATCAACTATAAGCATTTATATGAATCACTAAGAAGCTTAAAATCATAAAAAGAGCTAACTAGGGTTTAGTTAAGTAAATTATCTATAATTACCCTTCCATTAGAAGAAGAAGCATCACAGCGAACAACAAGAGACCGGCAGCCTTTACCACTGCGTAACAAAACATCATTACTAATCCTGGTCTTCAATTTCAACGACCGCACGGTACTACTTCTAGAAAAGGAATTGAAGGATACTGAAGGTTGAAAACATAATGATGT
Organism: Rutidosis leptorrhynchoides; assembly: GCF_046630445.1. Classification (NCBI taxonomy): domain Eukaryota; kingdom Viridiplantae; phylum Streptophyta; class Magnoliopsida; order Asterales; family Asteraceae; genus Rutidosis; species Rutidosis leptorrhynchoides. The sequence goes on from NC_092335.1 coordinate 73,216,432, forward strand.
TCTATCGATGGATTTGGATGACGGAACTTGGTGGATGCGGATGCCGGAGAACGCTGCTAACGCCGCCGTTGGAGTGGCCATGTATAACGGATGTTGTGCGAGTTAAGTGAACTTGTATTACTTCAGGTACTTTATGCACCAAGTACTTGCAGGAATGGAAAAAGTATAGAGTGGTAGAGTGAGAATATGGGAAAGATAGGGCTTTTGTAAGTCGTAAGGAAACACAATTTAGTACAATAAATTATATATAAAAGAAAAGAAAAAACAAATTTTATATATATAAAAGAAAAAAATAGTTGAGGAAGAAAGAAGATGGTTCAAGATGGCGCGAGGTTTGTCTGGTTGTTTCTATTTCAGCCACCGCACATTATAATTCACCACAAAAATATAATTATGATTGTAATGATTAATAATTTGGGTTTTTTTTATAGGAATGTTTTAAGGGCCAAGTCGGGTAAGTGTGGTAATCTGCAGATAGATGAAAATGTTGGGACATTGGAGGTTAATGCTCCCAATAACTGTTTTGACGTTATTTTATTATCAAAGATGATGATGATAACTTAAAGTTTTTGAAAGATTTGTCCGGTTGAAGATGGAGAAGAAGAAAAAGAAAGAAGAATTGCTAGTTAATCGGAACTAGAATTGAACGAAGATAGGCCGGTACCAATATTAATTAATCGTAGTGGAAGAAGTTATTGCGATTGCGATGACCCCTCGTGTGAAGGTTTTTGTAGATCATGGTTCGTCTTGAATAAAGATGTTTCTAAAAGTTTACTTGGTGATGTTAATCCGAGGTCTAGAAAGAAGATTAACGATACTTCCACTTCGGGTACTTATAAACTTAAAGATAATATTGATGACTTAGTTAACGGGGACGCAATTCAAGACTTGGTTATGGGTACTCAAGACGATAAAGAAGGTAGTTCATCGGCATTCGGGCGATGTAATATGTCCACGGAGGCTTTTGCGGCTTTCGATGAAATGATGACACGTTTGGCCGACAAGAGCGCACCGGGTGACGCGTCTGCTAATGTTTTATCGTACAACATAAAGAATCGGTCCGGGAAGAATTCCTTGAAAGGGACGATTAACTGTAAATTGAAGAAGGTGGGACCTCGAGGTTGAGTGGTCGGGTTCGTCTTGTTTGTTAGTTTGGTGTCATTTCTTTTTGTCGTGTTGTATTCGGTTTTGTTTGGTTAGTTTGTCTTTTTTGATTTTTCGGCTTGTCAGGGAGGCTCGTTTATAGATAATTTCTTTTAGATAGTTGTTTTCTAGGTTCGATCTTCCCCGTTATCCCGTCTTTTTTGTTTTTCTTGTTGATGGCATTTTTCTTTGGAAAACGACCTTGTTTCTATATGAGTATTCGTTTTTTTCAAAAAAAAAATAAAAAATTGATTGTAATGATTATTAATTTGGTAATTGATAAATATATAGATGATATATTCCCTTCGTCTTAAAATTATTGTCTGAGTTATATTTTTGTTGAATTTAAGATACTTTTATAAGTTGCTATTATGCCCTCGATTGAATGATTTATTTTAAGTAAAGAGATTTATTATATCTAAAGACATGCCCATCTATGGTCCGAAACTTGTTGAAGCATTGATCACAAACAGTGGTTGGATCGGATAACTAGACCAATTTCTATCAGAATGTTAAACTCTCCATGAAAGAAATTTGACAGCCGCCAATTCTTGTCGGATCCTTGTTGAGGCCTAGGAGGGCCATAGTCATCCTATGTTTTTGGGTCACTAATGATATTTTCATAACATTCAATAGGCTAAGAGAAAATTATATATGGGAAATTGATCAAAATACACTTTTTTTTAGACTTCAAACAAAATACACTTTTTTTTAAAAAAATTGTCTTTTTACACCATTCAGTAGACAGGATTCCGTCTACCACCTTTATCTGTCGTCTACTACCATTTTTACAAAGTAGTCGACGGTGAGATAAATGTGGTAGACGAATTCCCGTCTACTGGCAGGGTTAGTAGACAGCGAGAACAAAGCAGTAGACAGACATTTACAAAGTAGTCGACCGTCTACTGCCTTGTTGTTGCTGTCTACTGCCTTGTTAGTGTCTACAAGGCAGTAGACAGCAACAACAAGGCAGTAGACAGCAACAACAAGGCAGTACCACCTTTATCTGTCGTCTACTACCATTTTTACAAAGTAGTCGACGGTGAGATAAAGGTGGTAGACAGAATTTACAAAGTAGTCGACCGTCTACTGCCTTGTTGTTGCTGTCTACTGCCTTGTAGACACTAACAAGGCAGTAGACAGCAACAACAAGGCAGTAGACAGCAACAACAAGGCAGTAGACGGTCGACTACTTTGTAAATGTCTGTCTACTGCTTTGTTCTCGCTGTCTACTAACCCTGCTAGTAGACGGGAATTCTGTCTACCACCTTTATCTCACCGTTGACTACTTTGTAAAAATGGTAGTAGACGACAGATAAAGGTGGTAGACGGAATCCCGTCTACCGAATGGTGTAAAAAGACAATTTTTTAAAAAAAAAATGTATTTTGTTTGAAGCCTAAAAAAAAAGTGTATTTTGAACAATTTTCCTAAAACTTAATGGGTCATCCTAAAATTTACAAGCCTTTTATTTTTACAAAAAGGTGACCTCCACCGTACATATTTATCTCGGTAAACCTAAGTGTACACGTTCTAAACTTCTATTGACAAATTTAAAATTCAATTCTATCACTTTGGCATATTCAATTTTGGCATTTATTCAGGTACTTTTTTCTTTTATTATGTTACTCTGAAGTTATTTTTTCAATCAAGTTAATTAAATAGGCAATTAATGATGTGTTAGGACTTAAGATAATGTTTTATAATATGTAGAAAAAGAAGAGATGTTTTGAAGGTTAGGCTACTATTGATGTTTTGAAATTGTTTTCGATGATTTGAAAATGCTAAAAAACCGCCCAACTTTAAACTATATATATTGCGGCTGGTTGGTTATAATATACCACACTAAAAGTTTTTTAAATATTTATTTTCGGCCCTCCCAATTAGAAACTTCACGTTCCGCCACTGTCTACAGGAATGTGAGATTTTACCGTAGAAAGATGGTTACAGAAAGAACGAAACTCGCTTATTTTATTTATTGCACAGTATATTTTTTTTGCCATACATTTTGTATATTTGTAAATATTATTTAATTGTATTAGACGGTGTTTACTGTTTATAAATTAGTTAATAGGAGTTGCAAATGTGACAAGAGAGTTCTTCAATAAAAGAAGTTAGGATAGTGAGTGGTTTTAGTAGATATATGGGTCTAAATGATAGTACCGTGTTGAAGGAAACGTTGGAAGGTATGACAACTTTGCGATGGTTGTATATTTGTAGAACAAATTGAGGAAGAGAAATATGAGACAAGTTAACCAAAGTTACTCTTAATATTTACACGTTCCATTGAACAACTAAATTCTTTTCTAAAGAGAAAATAAAAGAAATAGATGGATCGATCCGAATCGTGATCCAATTCACTTATATTAATTTTATATGGATCTGATAACTATCCATTTTTATCCATCCATCATCAGGCCTAATATCAAGTCACATAGAGATGGCAATCCCATACAAGATGTCAGCATCCATGAGCAACAAGAAGCACCCATGTACAACTCTACTCAGCCAAACATATACACAAAACAGGCAAACAGCTGATATCAAATATTCGCATCATTTGTAATCAAACATCCAACTTTTATGAACAAACCCTAACCCATGATCTCCTTCACCAGCCAATCCAAGCTAGGATACGAAAAATACAGAATGAGAAACGAAGGGAGAGCAAATAAAACAGTAACCAGAACATACAAAGCCAATATTGCAGCACTAGCAGGTATTGCATATAACACAATCAAGAGAAAGATCAGAACCAAAGGGAACTTAGCAGTCAACTCAACAAACAAAATCAGAGCCTTTCGAAGGTAAGCTTGTACGCCAATAAGACGATTTTGACCGGTGATGTTCCCTGACGGTTGACCCCTTTGGACATTCAAATGACTTGCACTTACTTCACTTTTTAAAGCCAACGTTGATGGTTGACAATCAGCACAAGAACCGGTGTGAGACTTCATTTTATCACTGTTGATTCTCTCAACCATCCAAAGAAGAAAGTAGTTCTTACGAGGGAACTTAAGGTTACCTTTTAATACGAGACGAGGAGATAATAAATTGCACCAAGGGCAAGATATTAAAAGGGGTAGCTGGATTGGTAAAGGAGGGATCTTAACAACGGCACGTTGAAGAGCTAAGACACAATTTTGACAGAGTGAATGACCGCACCATAACACGTAAGGTATGTTTTCGACAATGTTGAAGGATTCATAACATATTGGGCATTCCAAACCATCGTCTTTACTAAATGTGGAAGAAGCTTCATCATCTGACAATTCTTGAAAACGTTGTGTTAGTTTTCTGAAGCCACTTTTAAAGTTCATGACACCAGTGCCGCCTACTAGACATTTGGATGCAAACTTCCACATATTATAGATGCTAAAGTTCCTCCAAAGATTATCAGTTGGTACCTACACAAGCGCACAAACATCAAGAAATGTTTAAACAACTTAAACATTGTTTAAAGAGGTTAAACTATGATTCAAAGTATGAGTGCCAATACAGTGCATTTTCAGGCACATCAAGCCTCATTAACATCGATATAGAATGCAAATATAGTACCCTAAAAGTATTCATCACTTGTTTTAAACATATAGAACAGATTGTGTTGATCCATTTATGTAACAGTATCATACAAAAGACGTAGATTATTAACTACATCTAAGCCTCAGAATCACAATATGCGTTCAACTGATTCACAAAAAGCATGAATAACGATAATAATCTCTACACATGAGCCCAATAACAACTTTTTAAACTCCAAAGAGTGATTAGCTAAAAGTATGGATATACAGGGCACAAGTAATCTAAGTGTGTTTTTTTAACAAAACAAGCGTAAATACATATTGGTTTCCACCTCATGATGCTTTATTATCTGGTTCTGAAGCATCAGAAAACATAGAAGTAAATTTGTTATTTTCCATTTATCAATTGTAAACAATCAAGTAGTTTTAGCAGCAACAAAAGATAGTCAATAAGAACATGCAATACATTATATAGTAATCCTCAGCCCCTATCACTTATTGGAAATATAATCAGCTTTCAAAATTAATAATCGTGCGGATAATTAGCGAATAGTCTCCCACGGCCCACACAAAATAAGACTTCAAATGTGACGAAAATTAGATCTCAAAATCAACATCAATATAATTGAGAATGGTTAAATTGCAACCAAATCAATAGTAATTTTACTACTTTGAACTGAAAAACAATTAGATTTTAGAAAAGTGTCATTTTAAGTCGTATGAAACCCTAAAAGTTGGTGTAATGATCATGATAAAGGGATTACTTACAGATACAGGATATAAACGGAAAATCAGGGCTAACGAGTGGTAAACGGATATAAAGATGTAGCGAGAGAGTAAGATGTCATCTTCGGCTGCCCATAGAAAAGTCGGCAATGAATGGGGGCGTTTGGAGGTAAAGACACGGGTCACATGAATGAATGCCCGTAGAGACGTCGGCAAATGTACTATTTTTTAAAGTTAATTGATTGATAATTAAAATTAAAATCATTAATTAATTTTTTAATATAAAAATTAGAAGAAAAAAGTTAAGAGGTTTCAGTTCGATTTTTAGTTTTTGGATTTTTTTTGGTTTTGAAACTTATAAAATCAAAACCAAAAATCAAACCAAAACCAAATTTAAATATCAAAACCGTAACCAAAAACAAACCGAAAATCGAATATGATTTCGGTTTGGTTTCAGTTAAAATCGAAAATCACTAAAAATAAAAAATCCTAACCAACATAAACTTACATATAAATTAGAAATAACGATTGTGGAATTAATTTAAATATACAAGATATATAACATGTTTATTGTTTAATAAAAATGTAATAATACATCAAATATAATATAAATATATAAATATTAAAATTATAAATTATGTTTTAATATATTATTATTTTGAATTCTGTCACGACCCTACTTTTTTCGTTATCTTTTACCGTTTGTTATTTAACGTCCGTTAATTGGTATTCGTGCCACGTCATTTCTATGATCTATATTATTATTTTAGTAATAATATATTAATTATTATGTGTTATGTGAATATTTGTATTCATATTTTAAATCGTATGTTTCTACGTCTTGTGGATTTATGTCCGACGAATCCTTTTGGTTTTCAAATCAACGGTCAGACTTTTAGGATTTTTAAATCCAAATTATTTTAAATATGATATTTTGATGTCATATGAATATATATAGTGTTTATATATTTTATTTGTCGCGTATATGTTTTCTCTCCGAATAATTAATCGCGTAATAGCGTTTTCGCGTTTCGGGCTTCGATCGGGCATTCGGGCCACAAGCATTCACTCTTAGCATCAAGTTGGCCCACAAGTGGGGCCCACCTATGACGCCCCGTACAAAACCATCGTGTACGATTCGTCAACAACAAGATCTTTACACGGTCAAATACTACATGCTGTTTGAAAACCAGTTTTGCATTCATAAAAAGATAGCGTTTACAAAAGATAACGTGACACAAAGGTCGTTACAAAGTCATTATTTGAAAATAACATAAGTTACGAATGCAAGATAAAAGTTTCATGATTGAGACATCTCTAAGTAATGCAGCGGAAATCAAACACAGCCGGTCCATAACAGCAAGTCTATAATACCAATACAGCAATTCTATCAGCGGAAGCAACATCGTCTAAGCACCTGAGAAATACACGCTTAAAAAGTCAACACGAATGTTGGTGAGCTATAGTTTGTTTGTAATCAGTAATGTAATGTAGACCACGAGATTTCAGTGCTTCAACCAGCAGTTTAAATCAATAATTCAAATCAGTATGATAAAGTATATGCTTATCCGTGGGCACCCGGTAACTAACTTAACGTAATAGTAATACCCCCTAAAAGTACACTTGGTGAGTGCGTATGTCCTCAAAGTATCAAACACCCGCTAAATGCTAGAATGACTAGCCCGAGTGGGGATGTCAAACCCTATGGATCCATATCTAATATTCGCGTTCACCAGTTCAAAAACCAATGATTAAACGTTACCGTGCTAAGGGGAAAGTTTATGCCGTTATATAACCCACACATACAATAAGTTTAAGTTCTCGTTTTGTAACGACCCGTCAAAATCGCTATTGACGCGGCACGTTAATCATTGATTTCACAGTGAGGTTTTGACCTCTATATGATACGTTTTGATAAAATATTGCATTCATTAAAATAAGTGACTTTCTAAACATAGAAAGTTATAAACATGTGGGCGAGTGCTTAGGTATAAGCAAAACCCCGAAATACATAAGTCTTTAATTTACAGGTTGACATCACAGTCCAGTTATTTATTACACAACGCAGTTTTATTTTGAATGCAATAAACTTTGTACAAAGCATGAGAGACTCCATGCAGGCAACAAGCACATCACAGCGGAAGCATTATAAGGACCTGAGAATAAAACATGCTAAAAAGTCAACACGAATGTTGGTGAATTATAGGTTTAATTGCTCGAGTCATAAACATATATAAAGATAGACCACAAGATTTCATCAAAAGTTTATCAATAGATTCTACGTAACAGAGCACCCTGGTAACTAAACTTAACGCTATAGTGATAATTACCCCATTCGTTTTAATACACGCAAACCAACGTGTCTTAAACTCAAATAACATACGTCCGTTAAAAGGCTAGCGCTCTAGCTCGGACGGGGATGTCAAGCCCTATGGATCCATATACAATTATTCGTGCCCACCAGTCCATATCCTATGTACTGGCAGCTACTAGTTACCAAAGCTAAGGGATTTTCGGTTTAACTCAGTGTAGAATTTTGTATGTACTTGTGTCTTATTGCGTTTAAAATAAATTGCATGTATTCTCAGCCCAAAAATATTTAAAGTATTTAAAAAGGGAGACTATAACTCACAGTTCAATATTGCGATTCAATATTGTAGGCAAATTGCGTAGACGTAATGATGGTAGATGACTGTATGGTTGGCCTTGGATTCAAGAACAATACCCCGAATAATACCTAATATTTCCTTAGCTTAAAGCGGTTTGAAACCCGAATTAAAAACACCCTCGTATATACCTTATTATTATTAAACTTAAATTTAAAATTATAATTATAATATAAATATAAATATTAAGAGAAATATGAAAAACATTCGTCGAACGAACTGCGTATTTATATTACTTTTCGATTTACTGTAGCTCATGCGATCGCATGAGTTTTCAGTGTTTTTGCCATGCGATCGCATGGCCGCCTTTTCTGTTTCTGTTTGCTAGTTCGTCGACATCAAATAGTGTTTACTGTAGCAAATAGTGTTCACTGTAGCAAATAGTGTTTACTGTACTGTAGCAAAATACGGTTTCACTGTAGCAAATAGTGTTTTACTGTAGCAAATTGTGTTTTACTGTAGCAAAGTAATTTTTACTGTAGGAAAGTCGTTTTTACTTGTACATATATATATATACATACATATAATTGTTCATGAATCGTCGAGAGTAGTCAAAGGTAATTGTATATATGTAACAGTTCTAAAATTTTGAGACTCAATCTAACAGACTTTGTTTAACGTGTTAAAATAATAAATCGTATAGAGAATTGGTTTAAATAAGTCAAAAATTTTCGGGTCATCACAGTACCTCCCCGTTAAAGAAAATTTCGTCCCGAAATTTTGAGTAGTACCTGTTTTATGAGCGATATCAGTGAACAAATGTGGATACTTTTGCTTCATTTGATCCTCACGTTCCCAAGTAAACTCGGGTCCTCGTCTTGCGTTCCAACGAACTCTAACTATCGGTATTTTGCTTTGTTTTAATTGTTTGACCTCACGGTCCATGATTTCAACAGGTTCTTCGACAAAATGGAGTTTATCATTGATTCGTATTTCGTCAAGAGGAATTATGACATCCTCTTCAGCTAAACATTTCTTCAAATTTGACACGTGAAATGTGTCGTGAACACTACTAAGTTCTTGCGGTAGCTTTAATCGATAAGCAACTGTTCCAATTCTTTCGGTGATTTCAAAGGGTCCCACGTACCTAGGACTTAGCTTTCCTCGTTTACCGAATCGTACAACGCCTTTCCAGGGTGACACTTTCAACATGACTTTGTCGCCCACTTGAAATTCTAGCGGTTTTCTTCTTACATCAGCATAACTCTTTTGGCGACTCATGGCCGTTTTCAATCGCTGTTGTATTTGAATGATCTTTTCGGTGGTTTCATGAATAATTTCTGGTCCAGTAAGTTGTCTTTCTCCTACTTCACTCCAACAGATAGGAGATCTGCACTTTCTACCGTAAAGTTCTTCAAATGGCGCTGCGTTGATGCTCGTATGATAGCTGTTATTGTATGAAAATTCTGCCAACGGTAAGTGTCGATCCCAACTGGTTCCAAAGTCAATCACGCATGCCCGTAACATGTCTTCCAATGTTTGTATTGTTCTTTCACTTTGACCACCTGTCTGTGGGTGATAAGCGGTGCTCATATCTAATCGAGTTCCCAATGCTTTTTGTAATGATTGCCAAAAACGTGATGTGAATCGGGTGTCACGATCAGATATGATAGAGATGGGTACACCATGCCTGGAAACTACTTCCTTCAAATATAGGCGTGCTAATTTCTCCATACTGTCTGTCTCCTTTATTGGTAGGAAGTGAGCTGATTTAGTTAGACGATCAACTATCACCCAAATAGTATCATGACTACTTGCAGTCCTTGGCAATTTCGTAATGAAATCCATGGTTATTCTTTCCCATTTCCACTGCGGAATTTCTGGTTGTTGCAGTAATCCTGACGGCTTTTGGTGCTCAGCTTTGACCTTTGCACACGTTAAACATTTGCTTACATAAGTAGCAATTTCTGTTTTCATATTAGGCCACCAATAAAACTTCTTGAGATCGTGGTACATTTTTCCATTTCCTGGGTGAATTGAGTACCTCGTTTTGTGTGCTTCATCCAGTACTAGTTGCCTTAGTTTACCATGTTTTCTTACCCATATCCTACCAGCAAAATACAGGGTTCCATCGGCTTTTACTTCAAGTTGTTTTTCTAACCCTTTGCTCATTTCGCCTTTTTCGTTTTCTTCTTTTAAAGCTTCTAACTGTGCTGCTTGAATTTGCTTTGTGAGATCAGTACGAATTGTAATATTCAAAGCTCGAACCCTAAGAGGTTTTACTCTTTCTTTTCGACTTAAGGCATCAGCTACAACATTAGCCTTTCCGGGGTGGTAACGGATTTCACAATCGTAATCGTTTAACAACTCTACCCAGCGACGTTGCCTCATATTGAGTTGTTTTTGATCAAAAATATGCTGAAGACTCTTATGGTCAGTGTACACCATACACTTGGTGCCATATAGATAGTGTCTCCATATTTTGAGTGCAAAAACTACTGCTCCAAGTTCTAAATCATGCGTCGTATAGTTCTTTTCATGAATTTTTAGTTGTCGTGAGGCATATGCGATGACTTTTGTGCGTTGCATTAATACACATCCTAAACCTTGGCGTGAAGCATCACAATAGATCACGAAATCATCATTTCCTTCCGGTAATGACAAAATGGGTGCAGACGTTAACTTCTTCTTTAATAACTGGAATGAGGATTCCTGTTCTGTGGACCAATCATACTTCTTTCCCTTTTGAGTCAATGCAGTTAAGGGTTTGGCGATTCTAGAGAAATCTTGAATGAATCTTCGGTAGTAACCAGCAAGACCTAAGAATTGGCGAATTTGTGTTGGAGTCTTCGGGATTTCCCATTTACTAATGGCTTCGATCTTGGCGGGGTCAACTTTAATTCCATGTTTACTGACAACATGGCCCAAAAATTGTACTTCTTGTAACCAGAAATCACACTTCGAAAATTTTGCGTACAATTCTTCTTTCTTGAGTATCTCTAGTACCAGTCTTAAGTGTTGCTCATGTTCTTCCTTGTTCTTCGAGTAAATCAATATGTCGTCGATAAAAACAATGACAAATTTGTCTAAATACGGTCTACAGATGCGATTCATTAGATCCATGAATACTGCTGGAGCATTAGTCAATCCAAAAGGCATGACTAAAAATTCATAGTGACCGTAACGGGTTCTGAACGCTGTTTTAGGAACATCTTCTTCCTTTACTCTCAGCTGATGATATCCGGAGCGTAGATCAATCTTAGAATAAACCCTTGATCCTTGCAATTGATCAAACAAATCATCAATCCTCGGTAATGGGTACCGATTCTTGATCGTTAATTTGTTTAATTCTCGGTAATCTATGCACATTCTCATAGATCCATCCTTCTTCTTGACGAACAGAATAGGAGCACCCCAAGGTGAAAAACTAGGACGAATAAATCCACGGTCCGATAATTCTTGCAACTGGTCTTTTAATTCTTGCATTTCTGAAGGTGCAAGTCTATATGGAGATCGGGCTACAGGTGCAGCTCCTGGTATGAGATCAATCTGGAATTCTACACATCTGTATGGAGGTAGCCCCGGTAATTCTTCTGGAAATACTCCGGGATATTCTCTTACAACCGGCATGTCATCAATGCTTCTTTCTTCAGTATCGATCTTCTTTACGTGTGCCAGAATAGCATAACAACCTTTTCTTATAAGTTTCTGGGCCTTCATACAGCTGATAAAGTTCAGTTTTGAGTTGTTCTTCTCCCCATAAATCATTAATGACGTTTCATCCTTACGAGGGATGCGGATTGCTTTCTCAGCGCAAACAACTTCCGCTCTTGTTTTGGACATCCAGTCCATGCCAACGATTACATCAAAACTTCCTAATTCTACGGGTATCAAATCAATTTTGAAGGTTTCACCAGCGAGATTCATTTCGCAACCATGGCAAATTTTATCGGCTTTTATCAGTTTACCATTAGCTAATTCAATAGTATATTTATCGTCTAGAGGTAATGATGCACATTTTAGTTTAAAACTAAAGTCTTTACACATATAACTTCTATCAGCACCCGTATCAAACATAATAGAAGCTAGTTGATTATTAACGGTAAACGTACCCGTGACAAGATTAGGATCCTCACGTGCTTTACTGGCACTAACATTAAATGCCCTCCCACGTGCGGGTTCTTTGTTCTTCTCCTTATCAGGGCATTGATTTATAAAGTGACCAGACTTCCCGCATCCATAACATTTCTTGACATCGGTCAATTTTGTCTTTACTTCAGAAACGGTGGCATAACAATCTTTCGCCACATGTCCTTTCTTGTTGCACTTATCACAGACCACTTGGCAATATCCTGCATGATGTGTGTAACACCTTTTGCAGAACGGATGAGGTCCCTTATAGTTTGGACTTGCAGTTGCCCCATCTTGTTTACCTTTAAAAGTTTCTTGTTTCTTCAGGTGAGTACTTTTTCCCTTATAGTCTTCCCATTTCCTCTTTCCTTCAGTTGTCTTGACTTCGGTAATTGGTGCCTTAATCGAACTCTCTGTGATCTGGTCCATGAGTTGGTGTGCCATTGTCATGGCTTCCTGCATCGTATTTGGTTTGGACGATGTAACATTTCCTTTTATATTGATCGATAAACCATCAATATACATTTCTATCTTTCGTTTCTCATTTGGCACCAATTCGGGACACAACAAGGCTAGTTCCATGAAACGCTTTTCATAGTTATTGAGATTCGCGCCGATAACCTTCAGATTACGTAACTCCGATTCCATTTTTCTGATCTCGTTTCGAGGACAGTACTCCTCGATTAGCATCTTTTTCAGTTCTTCCCAAGAGATATCATATGCCGTATCTATTCCTTCTGCTTTAGCATAATTGTTCCACCAAGTAAGTGCACCATCTTGCAACGTGCACGAAGCATACTTTGACTTGTCTCCATTCGCACAATTACTGATTTTGAAAACGGACTCCATCTTTTCAAACCATCGGGTTAGACCGACTGGTCCCTCAGTTCCACTAAACGTCTGTGGTTTGCATCCTTGAAAAGTTTTGTATGAGCATCCGTTTCGTGAATTTGTGTTTACGGCTGCTGCTTTGGCTGCTGCTTCGGCTGTTGCTTTTGCTGCTTCGGCTCGACTAGTTGTTCAAACTCAGCATCCGACATTTGAGACATGTTTCTTCAATAAACACAACAGATATAATTTAATCATATAGAATTTTATAGGTAAAATGAGTTGTCAATAGTTAATCGTAGCATATTAATAATATGAACCGATTATTATAAAAGCCTTTTCTTCTTATTAGCATTTTATAATTATTTCTAGGGTATTACCTACCTGTTAAGTTCATACATAATAGCTAGTACAAGGAATTAACTACTAAAATCCTAATAATATTCCACTATGAAAAATTATAGCGAGTTACTACATTATTATGTAATAATAATAATAAGAAGTAGTAATAATACAAATAATCATTCCATGCATTTATTATTAATAAACCAAAATAATACAATATCATACAATACTGATATTTTACATATGCTTATTTTACATAACAAGATAGAGTAGCACACATAAGCAATAAAATAGCGCATGGAAGATTTATGGTTGCGAGGTCGTTCATTCAGAACTATCAGAAACTTCTTCCCATTTGGTTCTCTCTGCCAATTGTTTGTGTGCACATGGTCCGACAGACATTCTGGCAGTGTATTTTATTTTTAGTTGGGGTTTTGAGGTACCCGTTTCCTCAGTGGGTTTAATACAATAAGGGTGGTTACGGATCGAATGGTCCTGTTCTTTTTTAATAATTAAGGGCATTTTATTATTGTGGTTGTTTTTATTATCTATAGCAAGTTGGAATTTCTCCTTAGTGATCTCTTTTATTTCATTAGCGAAATCCTCCTCCTTACTGATCTCGTCTGATGACGAACTGTCTGAGTCATGTGTAGGAGAATATGATGACGAACTGCAAGAATATGTACCGGTGGTCATGAACCGAAATCTGCCAGGCGTAATCGGCACAACCCGCCCGTCGGCGGTATATCTGGACCAATGTCCAAATTTGTTTAGAAATGGACGATCCTCGTTTACTCCAGGGATCATGGGTCCATGCCAACGATACTGTGGCTCCGGAAAACTAAAGCTGGGTGGAGCTGGAACCTCCTCTGGGTTTACCGGGCAGTTGAGATTCCCCGGCTAACACAATTTCTTCTTTAATAGGTATTGGAACGCCCTTTTCAGTTGTGGATAGAATAGATTCAGTGTCCGATTCCGAGTCGTACAAAATGATAGGATTAGAAGAAGTCATCTATCACATAATTGAAACAACAATTACGTTAGCATATAAATATATCACATATAATGTTTTTGACCAAATAATAAGCAAAAATCAGTAAAAACAGATATGGTCATAGTCCAGACTCACTAATGCATCCTAACAATTACCAGTTAAACACACTAATGTAACTTCTGGTTCCCTATGACCTCAAGCTCTGATACCAACTGTAACGACCCGTCAAAATCGCTATTGACGCGGCACGTTAATCATTGATTCCACAGTGAGGTTTTGACCTCTATATGATACGTTTTGATAAAATATTGCATTCATTAAAATAAGTGACTTTCTAAACATAGAAAGTTATAAACATGTGGGCGAGTGCTTAGGTATAAGCAAAACCCCGAAATACATAAGTCTTTAATTTACAGGTTGACATCACAGTCCAGTTATTTATTACACAACGCAGTTTTATTTTGAATGCAATAAACTTTGTACAAAGCATGAGAGACTCCATGCAGGCAACAAGCACATCACAGCGGAAGCATTCTAAGGACCTGAGAATAAAACATGCTAAAAAGTCAACACGAATGTTGGTGAATTATAGGTTTAATTGCTCGAGTCATAAACATATATAAAGATAGACCACAAGATTTCATCAAAAGTTTATCAATAGATTCTACGTAACAGAGCACCCTGGTAACTAAACTTAACGCTATAGTGATAATTACCCCATTCGTTTTAATACACGCAAACCAACGTGTCTTAAACTCAAATAACATACGTCCGTTAAAAGGCTAGCGCTCTAGCTCGGACGGGGATGTCAAGCCCTATGGATCCATATACAATTATTCGCGCCCACCAGTCCATATCCTATGTACTGGCAGCTACTAGTTACCAAAGCTAAGGGATTTTCGATTTAACTCAGTGTAGAATTTTGTATGTACTTGTGTCTTATTACGTTTAAAATAAATTGCATGAATTCTCAGCCCAAAAATATTTAAAGTATTTAAAAAGGGAGACTATAACTCACAGTTCAATATTGCGATTCAATATTGTAGGCAAATTGCGTAGACGTAATGATGGTAGATGACTGTATGGTTGGCCTTGGATTCAAGAACAATACCCCGAATAATACCTAATATTTCCTTAGCTTAAAGCGGTTTGAAACCCGAATTAAAAACACCCTCGTATATACCTTATTATTATTAAACTTAAATTTAAAATTATAATTATAATATAAATATAAATATTAAGAGAAATATGAAAAACATTCGTCGAACGAACTGCGTATTTATATTACTTTTCGATTTACTGTAGCTCATGCGATCGCATGAGTTTTCAGTGTTTTTGCCATGCGATCGCATGGCCGCCTTTTCTGTTTCTGTTTGCTAGTTCGTCGACATCAAATAGTGTTTACTGTAGCAAATAGTGTTCACTGTAGCAAATAGTGTTTACTGTACTGTAGCAAAATACGGTTTCACTGTAGCAAATAGTGTTTTACTGTAGCAAATTGTGTTTTACTGTAGCAAAGTAATTTTTACTGTAGGAAAGTCGTTTTTACTTGTACATATATATATATACATACATATAATTGTTCATGAATCGTCGAGAGTAGTCAAAGGTAATTGTATATATGTAACAGTTCTAAAATTTTGAGACTCAATCTAACAGACTTTGTTTAACGTGTTAAAATAATAAATCGTATAGAGAATTGGTTTAAATAAGTCAAAAATTTTCGGGTCATCACACGTTTCAAGTAAGTAAAACATAAAAAGCGCATGTATTCTCAGTCCCAAAAATAGTATAAGTAAAAAGGGAAGCTATAACTCACAATGGTAAAAGCGGTAAAGTCGATAATGAAAGTATGCAAGTAGTAAGTCGGTCCGAAAGGTCGTCAACCTAAGTCAAAGGTCACTAGGTCAGTATATTGTTCCCAAAGGTTTAAAAGTGCACAAATTATGTTTAAGTGTCATCATCATCATCATTCATCATCATAAAAGCTAAGTAAGTTTGACAAGAATAGAGATCGAAACAATAGGCTAACCTCGGTCAGATGCTACGACCTCTATACAAAACGAAAAGATGCGTAGTCAGTGGCTATGACTCCGTATATGAGTCCTCTAACCTCTGACCAATTTTCAGAACCTAACTCGTCTTCGTTTGACCGTGGAGACGGTTTAAGTGCAACTAGGTCAAAAATTTCAGCACAACGTTACAAAGGCGTAGTGATTTTCGGAAGGCCATAAATCCTAAACCGTATATTGAATTAAGTCGAGACCTAAATTAAAAGTCATCTACTCGAAACGAACTAACTGAAAATCAATTTTCCAGAAGTCCAGAAATCTGATCAGATCCCGAAAAACAGTAAACAAGTGCTCCGGTGGGGTTCTTGGTGCTTGATGCTCATCACAGTTCTCATCCTTGATGCTTGTAAGCTTCAAGTGTACAACTCTTTGATGGGTTAGAATCACCTTGACTAAGATTCAACCATCAACACACAATATTTTAAGACCAAGTAAGAACACAACTCATTTAAGAGTCTTAGATGGATGATGAATCAAAGTTACATTATATCCTTAGTCTTAACACAAACACAAATTCTATTTACAACTAAAGCTACAAACTTTACTTCAATCAAACAAATATGAACACAATCTTAATCAAATGAAGTGATGGAACCCTAAGCTAGAGAGCTTGGATCCTTCTCACACAAGTTATAAGATTACAAAGCTAGAAAGCTTGAATCTTTGGTGCTCTTGAAGATCTTGAAGCATAAAGCTTAGATCTTTAAGTTACATGAAGACCATAAACACAAGTTTTGATCTTTATAACAAAGTAATGAGATCATAAGTTAGAGAACTTAGATCCAATAAAAGATATGAAGATTCAAAGCTAGAAAGCTTGAATCTTAGTTATTCTTGAAGATCTTGAAGCATAAAGCTTGGATCTTTAAGTTACATGAAGATTACAAACACAAGTTTGAATCTTTATAACAAAATAACAAGATTAAAGCTAAAAGAATTAGATCTACAAAATAGGTGAAGATTCAAAGCTAGAAAGCTTGAATCTTCCATGTTCTTGAAGGATTCAAATCCATGTTTGAATCTACAAGATGTAATCAAGATCAAAAGTTAAAAAGCTAGACCCATGATGATGATGATGAATTCGTGAAAGATAAGAGAAGAAGAGGAAGAAAAATCAAATATTTACACTTTTTAGAGAGAGAAAGACTAGAGAAAGAATTAGAGAGTAAGTGTGTGTAAAATGCATATGAGAACAAGTGTAAAATGGATGGAATAAGGCTTGTATTTATAGGTGGTGAGATGAGGGAGGGGTGAGTTGGACGTGGGATATGGTGGGGGATAAGGGGGACACCTTTTTGCTTTTTGGTTAATGGTTGTCTAAAGTTGGTGCTTATGTTAGGATCTCATGCAACATTAAGGATAATACTTGACAAAAATGCTAGTATGTTCCCTCTAATAAATGGGCATTTGTCTTACTTATTAATGGGTCACTAGTTATTTATAATTGGGCTAATTAAATAGTTCACTAGCTAGTGTAGGGTGTGCTAAAGTCCAACAAGGTAGAAAGTCCAACAAGACTAACTAGTGTGCTCTAATAAATTACTAAGCGTAATTAAGCATCAAAAAACTCAAGTAATTGTTATTATAAAATAACAATTAGTGTTTCGTAGTCATAATATTCCGATTATGACCAAAGTTAAACGTGTACCGAAATACATAGCTCGTTTCAAACGTCAAGTGACACCAACGGTCGTAAAAGCTTTCGGGAATCAAGTTAAGTGATTACTTTAATGACCCGTCCTAATCCATCTGGACGAATACATTACATTTGGTTACATCGCGAGGTACTTGACCTCTATATGATACATTTTACAAACATTGCATTCGTTTTTAAAAAATACAAACTTTCAATACATCGAAAGTTGACGGCATGCATACCATTTCATAATATATCTAAACTATAAATGACTTGATAATAATCTTGATGAACTCGACGACTCGAATGCAACGTCTTTTGAAATATGTCATGAATGACTCCAAGTAATGTCCCTAAAATGAGCAAATGCACACCGAAAGATTTCTTTCGTACCTGAGAATAAACATGCTTTCAAGTGTCAACCAAAAGGTTGGTGAGTTCATTAGTTTATCATAAACAATCATTTCCATCATTTTAATAGACCACAAGATTTTCATTTTCAGTTCTCATAAATATACGTCCCATGCATAGAGACAAAAATAATCATTCATATGGATTGAACACCTGGTAACCGACATTAACAAGATGCATATAAGAATATCCCCTATCATTCCGGGAAATCCTTCGGACATGATATAAAACAACATCGAAGTACTAAAGCATCCGGTACTTTGGATGGGGTTCGTTAGGCCCAATAGATTTATAAAACATTTTATAAAATTATTCTACATTGAGGTGTAACAAAAATATTTAATGATACAACTCAGCTTAGAATTTAAAATCAATGCTAAATAGCATATAATAATCCATGCTAAACAGCATATAGTAATCTATAGTTCTATTCCACATCCTGAGGTGTAACCAAAAATATTTATTGATACAACTCTACATAGAATTTAGTTTTTGACGAAACTATTTTGTAAATCAAAAAGCTCATTTATTCATCCCAAAACATTTAAAGAGTTTTAAAAATGGGATTAGTTTTTGTGTCTATTTCGTCAAACATTTATAAAAGCAGCGCATGTATTCTCAGTCCCAAAAATATATATTGCAAAAGCATTTAAAAAGGGAGTAATGAAACTCATTGTACTGTATTTTGTAGTAAAAATACATATGACGTCATTGAACAATGCAGGGTTGGCCTCGGATTCACGAACCTATATCATTTGTATATTTATTAATATTCATAGTTGTAATTGAACACACACACACACACACACACACACACACACATATATATATATATATATATATATATATATATATATATATATATATATATATATAAATGTATTAGTTATATCATTTTTATGTTAATAA
Organism: Rutidosis leptorrhynchoides; assembly: GCF_046630445.1. Lineage (NCBI taxonomy): Eukaryota > Viridiplantae > Streptophyta > Magnoliopsida > Asterales > Asteraceae > Rutidosis > Rutidosis leptorrhynchoides. Next base: position 73,235,752 of record NC_092335.1, read on the forward strand.
TATATATATGTTTTATATGTTCATTTTGTATTTAAAAATATTCAATTTTGTTATGTTATATGTGTTAAATATATATATTTATGTATGTATTTCATTTGTTTATCGAAACAGTAGTTCTAATTATACTAAGTTAATATTAGTAAAAATAATGGTAATAACATTAATAATATACTTATGTTAATAATAACAATAATAATAATAATACTAATAATAAAAATCATACTAATATTAATGTTAATGAAAATAATAATAATTTGTATTGTTTTCAAAATAATAATAATAATAATAATAATAATAATAATAATAATAATAATAATAATAATAATAATCGTACTGATAAAAGAGTCACATATAATTATACTTATCTTGATATCCTTTATCCTTATTGTTAATATTCGTATTCAAAATATTATCTTTTATCAATACCTATTTTTATATCTATATTCAGTTCATATTTCCACCTAACTATATTCGATTCATAATCATAACTTAATTATTATTATCTGTCTCATATATATGTGCGTTTATATTTATCTTAATATTTTATGATCCTAAGCAACTTCGTACTTAATATTTATAATGATTATGACCATAATCATATTTATCTTAATACTATTATTATATCAATACTTATTAATTCTTATGAATATCTTTTAGGGCATAAGTAATTAACCAAAATTATATTATACATCTTATAAATGCATTATTAAACATTTTAACCATCTTTTTCATAATTATACCATGTTTGTACTTAATATATTTTAAGTCATAGAGTTTAGTCTTATCTTCTCATGTTAATTAAAATTTTAACATTCTAATGATAATAATAATAATAACCATAACAATAATAATAACAATAATAATAATAATAATAATAATAATAATAATAATAATAATAATAATAATAATAATAATAATAATAATAATAATAAAGGATTACAACCTTTGAAGAAAAGCCCAAAAAAATGCCATTGACGGGACTCCAACCTGGGACCTCCCGCTAACCAACAAACACACTCCACCATCCCTCCATCTCTATTTTTCTAAATTAATACTCAATCTCATTGTTATAACCCGTCTGGCCTCAGATCCTTTCGGCCCAACAGCAGGTTCCCAAGTCCAATCCCATTTAAGTTTATTTGGCCCAAATAAATAAAAACACAGCAGCCCAACAAGTAGCCCATTAACACCGTCGTTCTCTTTACTCCTTTTTCATTAAGACGCAAAACAGCAGCACAAGTATAGTTATCGAGTAGTAATAGTAAACCGATGTTTGATGATGACGTTGAGTTTATTTTCAGACCGAAAAGGCAGCAGCGAGTATCACGAAAATAAAAATAAATATATATATATAAGTAGTAGCAACAACATTATTATCATCCTCTCAATGATCGACTTACCATCTTCATCGTCTTCATTTAATGCTCGAACCGAAATAAAAATAACAAGTATTGCAGTAGTCTATTTGAAATACACAGGAGGTGTACATCAGCTTCAATAACGAGATAGGAGAAAGTATATGTAATCAAGTGTGATGATATGAGTGGTGGTGTAAGGTCACGAGAAGAAACAAGAAACAGACAGATTGCAAGTAGTTTTCTCGATGGTATCGAAACAGATTGCAGTGGCAGTGGTTGTTTAGTGTGATTATAAGGTGGTTTATGGTAGTAGAAATAGGAGAGAGAATGAAGATGAGAGAGAGATGGTGAAGGAGGTGGTTTACGGTGGTGTATGGGTCAAGGGTTGATGTAGCTGGTGGTTAGTTTCTACGGTGGACATAGGAGGAGGGTACATGATGGTGGTGTCGGTTTGGAGAGGGTGACAATGGTGGGTTGATAGTGGTGTAGGGTATGGTGGCGGAGATGGCGGATGTAGGTGGTGGAAGTGAAGGTAGTCGCCGATGGTGGTGATTGGGGTGTTTCAAAATTAACCATAAGGACGATTACAATAACATATGATTTCATCGCGAGGTATTGACCTCTATATGCGACATTTTTCAAAAACTGCATTCGTTTTTACAATACAAACCATAGTTTTTATTACAAATACAAGGTTTAAATAACTTAATAATGATTATCGTTTAGCGATAATCTTAGACTTACAAACTTTACATGTGATAATAACAATACGACTTCCAACATATTTTACATTACAAATCCTCCGATATGCAGTTTTATTTTTGACACAAATATGCATACTCAAGATCTTGCTTAAATTCAACATGTTGCAGCGGAAGCTTTTAGTTATCACCTGAGAATAAACATGCTTAAAACTTCAACATAAAGTTGGTGAGATATAGGTTTAATGCCGGCAGCGTTATAAATATAGACCACAAGATTTCATATATAAACGTTTTAATAAAAATATTCTAAGTTGTTGAGCACTTGATAACCATACTTAACATTTAATCAACGTCGCATATTCTCTTTATTATGAAATCTTACTACACTGTACCAAGTGTAGTTACCGAAACGAAGTACTGTGCAACCGTTGAATACTGGTCGTCCAGTCCGGTTGGGGTTGTCAGGCCCGATAGATCTATCAACAGGATTCGCGTTTATAATACCACATGTAAATAGTAGTTACCAAGCTATTTGGGAAGATATGCAGGGTGGTACAACTCAACGTAGAATATATTTTAAGTACTTGTGTTCATAACGTAAATCATAAAATGCATGTATTCTCATCCCGAAATATTTAGAGTTTAAAAGTGGGACTATATACTCACTTTTGCCTTGAAGGTATTTATCACGACTTGGTCTCCGATAGATATCACGAACCTAACCATATATATAATATATCAACATATTTTCTTTTTAAGTAATCGTTACATATATATATATATATATATATATATATATATATATATATATATATATATATATATATATATACTTTTAATATTTTCTTAGTCCGTAGTTAGCAGTCCGATGTTAGTGGTCCACAATTAGTTGCTTAAATAAAATAAATAAAGACCCCATCGTATTCGTATTGATCAGAATTAATCTCGACTCATGGTACCATGTTGTCAAGTGACGTGTTGCGTACATAAAGTACCGTGTTGTCAAATGACGTGTTGCGTACAATCATGAGGTCTTATGATTAATCTTCTCGTGTTGTTCACGGGTGGTCCTGAAATATATAAAATCAAATCATAAGTAAATATATATGAAATATCATATTAATTAGAAATATATGATTAATTTAATTTTTCTCCAAATATTTTCGTAGCTAAACTAGCTTCGGATACCCGATCTTGTTTTAGTCGTAGTTTCTTCATTACAACTCCGTTTTTGTTGGTTCAACTTGCCACTTCCTTGGATCGAGTCAAATTTTAAGAATATGAACTGAAAATACCTTAGGTTGTATTCGAAATCACAGGTTATAGGTCAAACTTTGGTGAAACTTATGAAAGTGATCATTTTCCATCATAAAAACAACATTTAATGATCATTTTTCTAAAAATACTTACACTTTGAGTTAAACCATGAATTTTTATGTGTTAACATATTCATAAGAAATATCATTTTTCCAGAACATGAACTTCCAATTCAAAACTTAAGATGGTTTTTAATTATCCAACCCAAAACAGCCCCCCGATTGCACTCCGACGACGTAGATTCAGTTTTTAAGATGTTCTTTGTAAAACCAAGTTATATCTTGTTAAGTTAGCATATCATTATGATATATTACAGATCTTGAAGTGTTTTAAAAGTTAAGTTAGAAGGATCTATTTAGTTTGCAAACAAGTTTGAAATCATTCAAACTATGTTCTTGTTGTTAAAATTTTACAACACAAAATAAGATAGCTGTATAAATATGAATCGAATAAGGTTATGAACAAGGTTACTACCTCAAGTTACTTGGACAAAGTTACTATAAAAGATGAGAAAAATCTTAGAACCAAAAGAGTGGTGGAGTTGGATCAAAAGGTTGGAAGTAAACTTGTATTTTTGGAAGGATTATTGAAGTTTTCTTGTAAGGAATTTATTATGATGATTAAGGCTTGTTTTTGAAGCTAGATCTTCATGGTTATTTGCTGAGATTGTGAAGAACACTTAAGGTTCCTAAGAGTGTGTTTTTGGTTAGAGAAAATGTATAGTAAAAATGAAATTGGAATGGAGTATAAATGGTGGTGAAAAGATGTATAAATTTGTAATATTGTGCAAAAGTCTTGTAATATGCCAAATTGATTAATCATGCATGCTAAGATCCAAAATTGGCTGACTCATGGCTGCTAATAAAGTGATTGTGATGTGTATATACTAATAGTAAATGCGTATAGGAGCTGGGTATGATACGAGTACATATACTCTAGGTATACATGTAGAAATTTTGAGGAAACGGAACGAGAATTCAAATATAGCTATCTTTTGTAAATATACTTATATTGTTTTATGTATATAAGCCCTTTAAAAGTGATTAAATACATATTTATACGATACTTGTATAAGTATTATAGGTTAAAGGTATATATGTCAAATAACGTTACGTATAGTTATCATTTTGAAAACTTAAGTTAGTAGTCTCAAAGTATACTTATAACTTATTGTTATTAGTACACAATAAGATGTTAAACCATTCTTAGATCATGTTAAATATATATAAATACATATATATATACAAACGTATAATTATCGTTTGTTATATAGTTCGTGATATCATCGGTCAAATTGGACGGTCAAACGTTGTGTAAAACTCTTTTTAAAAACATAAATCTCAACAATTTAGATTACTTATCATGTTGGTAAGGTTTAATTTATGTAAATATTAATCTCATAGGTATAAAATGATCGGAAAAATCCGGGTCGTTACAGATCAAAGGGCACGACCAAGTAAAACCCCCATCCCCTTTACCCCCTAAACGATATGGAAAAGATGTCATGGGTGAATACTTCATGGTAGGGATAAAATTGTGCTTTTAATATGTAGTCAACGAGGGTCGAACTCTTTATAATTACACATAGCCCTACTACAATTCACGAGTGCAACAATACAACATTATACAAACACATGTGACCTAAAACAACATCAAACAAATAGAAGTGAACCCATACAACTTTAAACAGACCATTTGAAACAATTTACCACACCAACACATGAAGCCACCGAAACACCAATACTAACAAAATATGTGTCAACAACAACCCAAAAACAATCAACCCACCACAGACCTCGAGTCACCCAAACTACACCTACAACCAAGGTTGCAAAAGACGTGAGACGGGGTCAAGACGGTCGGGTCCTAAAAAGGTCGAGACGTTCGAGACGGGGGTCGAGACGGACGTTGACTAAAGTTGACTTTTAAATATATAAGTATATAAATGCATATATGTATACATATTTTAAAGCTAAAAACTTTATTTGATTAATTTGTACTCATAATTGCTATCATCGTTAATTTAATACAAAAAATTCAAACTAAAATACAATATATTTCACCAATTTTACCGATTTTCTGGCTTTTCTGAATTCTGACCGACTTTGACCCGATTTTTTCAACTTTGACCCAAATTTTGACCGTTGACTGTCATATTAGATGATTTTCTTCGAGACGAGACGGACTAGTCACAAAACTGTCGAGACGGGCGTCGAGACGGCTCGAGACGGGGTGTTTTGCAACAGAGCCTACAACATACGGAACGCCATCGCAATCCAAACAACACTACCTAGACAAAAATCTGAAGGAACCTGAACAGAGGAAATTTGCTGCCGCTGAAAATGATTAATTGAACAAGTGTCGAATGATCATATGCGTGGTCACGCATATGAAGTACGCGCTATAAATTGAACAAATAAACATTGCCGAAGTAGCAAATGCTCGCTCAAAAGTTGGCGGTTTATTGGCAAGACTTATCGGATATTCCACAGAAATTAGTTGGGGCAATCCACAATCAGGGCCGGATATTGAGGCGTGCAAGTCATGCGGTCGCACAGGGCCCAACATCTATAAGGGCCTCTAAAAAATAACCTAACCTTATACATATAGGCTCATTTTTACATATTTTGATCCATTTGTTAATAAACAAAAAGAAAAATCGAAAAATAAGATACACAATCAATGTCGAATACTCCGTAATCCAATAGTATGCTCCAATACTCCACGTTCATGCTCCAATACTTAATTGCCGAACCTTAGTATTATGTTATAAAGAAAATCTTTTGTATACAAAAGGCCCACTTTTATTTTTCGAACAGGGCCTATAAAATTAATGGGACGGCCCTGTCCACAATCAGCAAAAATTAAAAAACTATAAATAGAGGACTTCGACTTTCTTTTGAAGGTTGTTGAACATGGATTCTTCAAGAGCGTTTGTTACCATTTTGTTCACTCGAGTCATTGGTAATCAATTCAAGGTAATTGTAAGGTTCAAGACCGGGACATGTTAATTGATGATCCTAAAACAATGTTTTAGAATTAAAGACGATCATAAGTTCTTCAAAACATCACAACAACATCAACCTCATTGCAATCGATCTTAGTTTGTCTTTTAGTAGTTGATCGAGGCTCCGAACACCCTTAAAACCCTCAAATTACCACCAAGGCACCAACTAGATAAATCTGAAAATCGCAAGACGAAGGTGCAACTCTATGGCATACGTTAAATTGTACTCCAATAGTCAAAATTTTAGTGTTTAAAGTTTAATACATAATGGCTTTAAAAAAAGATTAATACATAGCATAAAAAAAAATAGACTTTCTTAAATGTAGCTTAACATGTGATTTTTTTTTTTTTTGAACGGCAAGCTTGCATCAGTCCGGACCGAAGCCTAGTCATCATTTGCAGATACACACACGTTCGGGCAGGAAACCCGAACCATATTACAGGGATCCGAACCTTAAACCATCCCGAGGGGCAGGCGGGTCGGATCTGGGTCCTGAATAGGTCGGTAAAACCTTCCCTGGGGCAACCCGGCTTATGGTAAGTAAGCCTACCACGGGTATTTTTAAAGAGTGGGATTCGAACTTGAATCCACTGCTACCCCTTGCCCTGGCCCCATCGAAGTGAAACCAAGGATACCACTCGGCCAACGCTGGAATGGTTAGCTTAACATGTGATACATTGACACATGTTAGTAAAATCCAAATTGTAATTGGTGTGAAATTTTAGTGTTTGTTATAAAAGTAATAACTGGATGATAATTTTATTATTATTATAGATATTGCATAGTATATTTTTTTGAGTATAAATAGGTGTGTTGAGTTAGAGTTTATGGGATGTATTTTTTGGTTAACAAAAACACACTCTCTCTCTCTAGATTCCAAATGCCACCAAACTCTCATTGTACATTTTTCTATAAATAAAAAACCAATTACTCATACCTTTTGTTCAACCTTTGTTTTCTCCATTTTACAGTATCTCTATCTCTATATACCTTCTACAGTCAAGAACCACTAAAGGTAGTTATAAGCCTACTGAATTATAACACGTTATCAGCATGATTATCTCAACATTTATACTAAATATGGTTGGCTCTGCCACCTAACTAATATATGGTCGGTTATACCACCTAAATGATATATGGTCGACACTGTCGCCTAATTTACATTTATGTTATCTAACATTTATTTATGTATACTAACATTTACATTTATGTTATCTAACATTTATTTATGTATACTAACATTTACAGTTATGTTCACTAACATTTATATTTATGTTATTTAAGTTATATATGGTCGGTTATACCACCTGAATTATATTTTCTGTAATCTAACTCTTATTAACTTCACTAACATTTATATTTATGTTAATAAGACCTCATGATTGTACGCAACACGTCATTTGACAACACGGTACTTTATGTACGCAACACGTCATTTGACAACACGGTACCATGGGTCGAGATTAATTCCGATCAATACGAATACGATGGGGTCTTTATATGTTATCTAACATTTATGATTACTTATGCAATTAATCATTATTTATTTCATGCATACTAATGTTTATTCTTAAATTTATAATCTCAAAAGTTAAAATAAAAAAAGTAGTTTGTATTTTTATTAAAAGTAAATCTTAAAAGTTAAAATAAAAAAGTAGTTTGTATTTTTATTAAAAGTAAATCTTAAAAGTTAAAATAGAAAAAGTAGTTTGTATTTTTATTAAAAGTAAATCTTAAAAGTTAAAATAAAAAAAGTAGTTTGTATTTTTATTAAAAGTAAATCTTAAAAGTTAAAATAGAAAAAATAGTGTGTATTTTTATTAAAAGTAAATCTTAAAAGTTAAAATAAAAAAAGTAGTTTGTATTTTTATTAAAAGTAAATCTTAAAAGTTAAAATAAGAAAAGTAGTTTGTATTTTTATTAAAAGTAAATCTTAAAGGTTAAAATAAGAAAAATATATCATAATAATATATATTATAACTTAATATATATTATAATAATATCATTAATAATATAATATAATATGAACCTATATTCCCTTATGATTTTATTATTTGTAATCATACCATTATTCCTTTGTTTACTACTTATGAATCTAAACTAATTCTAATTGCATGTTGTTATTTATCTACGAAAAAAATAATAATATTATGATTATGATTATGATTATGATTTATGTTGTTCATCTTTCTGAAAATAGAAAATGTCAAACTTATCAAAGCTTGAGTTTGATGCCTTAAACGTATCGGGAACAAACTACACATCATGGGTTATGGACGTAGAAATAAATCTTGGATCATTGGGTATTCTAGAAACTTTAAAAGAAAATAATACTTGTTCCGATCAAGATAAATTAAAATCAATTGCTTTTATTCGCAAACATATTGATACCACCTTAAAACATATGTTTCTCACTATCAAAGATCCACATGTTTTATGGGAAAGTATCAAGAGTAGATTCGATAATCAAAAGGAAATATTACTTCCAGCTGCGAGGGAAGAATGGAGAAATCTAAGGTTCCAAGATTTCAAAAAGGTAAGTGATTACAGCTCGGCCATGTTCAAGATCCGTTCAAAGCTTCAATTCTGTGGTCAAGAAATAAGTGATGCTGATATGATGGAGAAAACTTTCTCCACAATGCATTCTGCAAATATAACCGTGCAAGAAAATTTAAGATTGCAGAATTATAAAACTTTTTCCAAACTTCAAACTTATCTCTTAGTTGCAGAAGTTAATAAAGAATTACTGATGAAAAATCAAGAATCTCGTCCTACCGGTGCGCTAGCATTTCCTGAAGCTAATGCTATTAACAATAATAATAATAATAATAAAAGAAGAAATGCACATGGACGAGGGCGTGGAAGAGGTCGTAGCCATATTGGCCAAAACCATCATCATGGAAATTACCATAACAATAATAAAAATTATAACTATGTTCGAAATCACCCTTATGGTAATGGTCGTGGTGGTGGTCGTGGTCGTGGTGGTCGTGGTGGTCGTGGACAAAGAAATAATAATTCACAAAATTATAAAATCCAAACACCATACAATCCCACAAATCACAATGTTGAAGAAGGCTCTTCAAAGATTGTTGAAGATTCTTGTTACCGATGTGGTAAAATTGGCCACTGGTCTAAAAACTGCCGAACAAATCAGCATTCTGTTAATCGGTATCAAGAATCCCTAAAGGGAAAAGGAAAAGAAGCAAATCTTGTGGATGACCTTGATACAAAAATCACTGAGCCAACTTGTGACTACTTTAATGAATAAATTTCTAATATCTATATATATATATATAGATATCCTATTATATGTTCTCGTTAAATAAATGGTTGTAGATTTTCAATCTACACCATATCTAGTTTACTACATATTTCCTTATTATGTGCTATCGTTTGTAACATGTTTTGAATGTAATATATTGATGAATTATATACTCATTATTTGTTTCTCATATTTTTTTTTGAAGTTCATGATGTATACTGCTGGAGTAAAAAATCAGTCAAATGGTGGAGATATTTGTATTGCAGACAGTGGTGCCACTCACACCATACTCAAATCTAAAAAATATTTTACAGACTTGAAAGCAACGGAAGGAACTATACATACTATATCAGGTCCTGTGGACTTAATAAAAGGAATGGGAAAGGCAAAATTCATGTTACCAAATGGTACGAATTTTCTGATAAATAATGCCTTATTTTCTCCCATGTCAAAGAGAAATTTGTTAAGTTTCTCTGACATATACCAAAATGGATATGATTATCAGTCAGTGACAACAGAAAATGAAAAATATTTAAGTATCACTGATAAGAATCGTGTAATTGAAAAACTACCAAGACTTCATTCTGGTTTACATTATACACATATAAATGTACCTGAAGTAAATGTGGTAGTTAAAGAAAAATTATGTGATCCTGTAATGATCAGTTTGTGGCATGAGAGATTAGGTTACCCAGGATCAACAATGATGAAAAGAATAATACAAAATACACATGGACATCCATTGGCGGATCAAAGGATCCCTCATGATGCACTTATCCCATGTACATCATGCTCACTTGGAAAGTTGATAATAAGACCATCACCTCTTAAGGTTGAAAAAGAATCACCAATGTTTCTTGAAAGAATTCAAGGTGATATATGTGGACCAATTCATCCACCATGTGGACCATTTCGATATTTTATGGTTCTAATAGACGCATCTAGTAGATGGTCTCATGTTTGTCTATTATCAAGTCGAAATATGGCATTTGCAAAATTTCTTGCTCAAATTATTAAATTGAGAGCACATTTCCCTGATTATACTATTAAAAGGGTGAGACTAGATAATGCCGGTGAGTTTACGTCTCAAGCATTTAATAACTTTTGCATGTCTATTGGGATTATTGTTGAACATCCCGTTGCCCATGTGCATACACAAAATGGTTTAGCTGAATCATTAATTAAACGATTGCAGCTAATAGCTAGACCATTGATAATGCGAACAAAACTCCCAGTATCTGTATGGGGCCATGCAATTTTGCATGCTGCATCATTGATTCGCATTAGACCAAGCGCAAGTAATACATATTCTCCTTTGCAACTTGCTTTTGGTCATCAGCCAAATATTTCCCACCTTAGAACATTTGGTTGTGCGGTTTATGTCCCTATCGCACCACCACAACGCACTAAAATGGGTCCTCAAAGAAGGATGGGAATATATGTTGGATATGAAACATCTTCAATAATAAGATATATTGAACCCATGACGGGTGATGTTTTTACAGCACGTTTTGCTGATTGTCACTTTAATGAAACATTATTCCCTAGATTAGGGGGAGAAATAAAAAATAAAGAAAATGATGTTTCATGGTGTGAACCTCAATTAATGTATCTTGATCCTCGCACAAAAGAATGCGAGATCGAAGTTCAAAAAATAATGCATATGCAAGAACTTTCAAATAAATTGCCTGATGCATTTACAGATACAAAAAGAGTGACTAAATCATATATACCAGCAGCAAATGCTCCAGCTCGAATTGAAATTCCAAAAACTGGCAATAATGTTATTCTTGAGTCTTTGCCACGCCAGAAACGTGGGAGACCAATTGGTTCCAAAGATAAAAATCCTCGGAAAAGAAAATCAGCTGATAATGAGGTAAAAGAAAGTGTTCAAGAAGAATTACAAATCAATACTCCTTCTGCAGAGGAGATTGATGATGTCAATACGGAATTTTCAATCAATTACGCACATTCAAAAATATTATGGAACCGAAATGAAATGAAAAATCTTGATGAGATATTTTCATATAATGTTGCATATGACATCATGAATGATGATGATGATCCAGAACCAAAATCTGTCATGGAATGTCAAAATAGACATGATTGGGATCATTGGAAAGGAGCAATACGAGCTGAATTTGAATCACTCAATAAAAGAAAAGTTTTCGGATCTATCATTCTCACACCTAAAGATGTAAAACCTGTGGGATATAGATGGGTTTTTGTGCGAAAAAGAAATGAGAAAAATGAAGTTACAAGGTATAAAGCTAGACTTGTAGCTCAAGGTTTTTCTCAAAGACCGGGAATTGATTATGAGGAAACTTATTCTCCTGTTATGGATGCAATTACTTTTAGATACTTAATCAGCCTGGCAGTTTCTGAAAATTTAGAAATGCATCTCATGGATGTTGTGACTGCTTATCTTTATGGATCACTTGATAGTGATATATATATGAAGATACCTGAAGGATTTAAGGTATCAGAAGCAACCAATGCAAAACCCAAAGAAATGTACTCAATCAAGTTACAAAGGTCTTTATATGGGTTGAAACAATCGAGTCGCATGTGGTATAAACGATTAAGTGATTACTTGATAAGCAAAGGGTATACCAATAATCTTATTTGCCCATGTGTTTTCATTAAGAAAACAACATCCGGATATGTGATCATAGCTGTTTATGTTGATGATCTTAATATCATAGGTACAAATAAAGAGATCCATGAAGCCATTCAACTTCTAAAGAAAGAATTTGAAATGAAAGATCTCGGAAAAACCAAGTATTGCCTTGGTTTACAAATTGAACATATGCCTAATGGTTTACTTGTACATCAAACAACATATACTGAAAAGATTTTAAAACGTTTTAATATGAACAAGGCAAAACCATTAAGTACTCCTATGGTTGTTAGATCACTTAATGTTGACACTGATCCATTTCGTCCCTGTGAAGATCATGAAGATATCCTGGGACCAGAAGTACCATATCTTAGTGCAATTGGAGCTCTTATGTATCTTACAAATTGTACAAGACCTGACATTTCTTTTGCAGTTAATTTGTTGGCAAGGTTTAGCTCAGCTCCTACCAAAAGACACTGGAATGGGATCAAACACATATTTCGATACCTTCGAGGAACTACTGATTTAGGATTATTTTATTCTAACGAATCAAAACAAGATTTGGTTGGTTATGCAGATGCAGGTTATTTATCTGATCCACATAAAGCTAAATCTCAAAATGGATATGTATTCCTAAATGGAGGTACCGCAATATCATGGCGTTCTCAAAAACAAACACTTGTTGCAACATCATCAAATCATGCCGAAGTAATTGCATTACATGAAGCCAGTCGGGAATGTTTTTGGTTGAGATCAATGACACAACTCATTACTGATTCTTGTGGACTAGAACGCAATAAAAGTTCAACAACTATCTATGAAGATAATGTAGCTTGCATAACACAGATGAAAGAAGGGTATATCAAAAGTGACCGAACAAAACACATACCCCCTAGATTCTTCTCATACACTCAAAATCTCATTAAGGACAACCAGATTGAAATGAGATATGTTCAGTCCAGCAAAAACTCTGCTGACCTTTTCACCAAAGCACTTCCAACTGCTATTTTCAGAACACACGTTCATAATATTGGCATGAGGCATGTTCAGAAGATGTAACAACTCAAGCGTTGCCTACTTGAGGGGGAGTCAACTCTATGATGCACTCTTTTTCCCTTAGCTAAAGTTGTATCCCAAAGGGTTTTCTTTAGCAAGGTTTTTAACGAGGCAGTACTAGTTATTCACTAATAAAATTATCATCCAAGGGGGAGTGTTATAAAAGTAATAATTGGATGATAATTTTATTATTATTATAGATATTGCATAGTATATTTTTTTGAGTATAAATAGGTGTGTTGAGTTAGAGTTTATGGGATGTATTTTTTGGTTAACAAAAACACACTCTCTCTCTCTAGATTCCAAATGACACCAAACTCTCATTGTACATTTTTCTATAAATAAAAAACCAATTACTCATACCTTTTGTTCAACCTTTGTTTTCTCCGTTTTACAGTATCTCTATCTCTATATACCTTCTACAGTCAAGAACCACTAAAGGTAGTTATAAGCCTACTGAATTATAACAGTGTTCTTTTAAAACCGTATACTTAATTCAAATGGATACGTTGACATTGACTTCCAATTGATAGCGGAAATGTGTGATAATCTGGCGAAAATACGTGTCAACAGAATATTTGTGTGTATATGCATATTGAAATTTTAGTGTTCTTTTAAAACTGTATACTTACCTCTTCTTCTATCTTCTATCTTCTTCTATCTATCTATCTATCTATCTATCTACATTTTACAAAGCATAAAAATTATATCCGACGTGTCAACCGTACAAACAATCCATAACATTTTGTCCACGTGGAGGTTTTTCTATCACAATCTTCCATCTTACTTTCAAATTAAAACTGTCACCTGGACAAATAAAAACTAATATCGCAGAAGCTATTGTTGAAAATAGCTTCACAATCTTCCATCTTCCATCTACAACCGTTCTATCTCTCTTTCTTTAATCTTCTTCCACCAACATCCTTTCAATAGCCGATTATGGCCGACGGCTGCCTGAAAATTGTTAGCCGCCACAACAGATTTAATCGCTACACTTTTACGCACATGATGGTATAAATTTTGTATACTATATCCGATTTAGGGAGTTCTCCATCGATGGTTCGCTACAGTTTCGGATTAGGGTTCGCTACCTTTGAGATTGAAACCCCTTTCAGATTGATTTTACGATCGCCATCAGTGAGGAATTAGAAAATGGTAATTAACTCCGCATCGATGTTTTAGGGATGATTCAGATTTTTTTATCGAATTGATTTCGGTTTCTACAAACGACAACAGGTACGTTTAATCAATTTGATTTCTCCATATACACAAATGTACGAGTGATGTTTTTTGACTTCTAAGTTTAAGAACCGTTTTTAATATTTGTTTCTTATTGTCATTCTTGATTGACATCAAGTTTTAAGATTTTGTTATTGGGTCCGTTTGATGTAAATATACCTGCTTGGAATCATTTATATCAACAATTATTTTTGTTTGAATAATTGCAGTTAAATTATGCAACTTTGTAATCTTTTGTTACAACCATGATAATATTGTTACAGACCTCTTTAACCACATAATGTTGTTGCACACCTCAGTATGGAACCAGATCTCATTATTCTATTGATATATGGTACGTTAAAACTTGGTATAGGTTGAATTTGTTTATTATTATGTTATAGGTCCGTTGAACTTATGTTAAAACTTTAAGGAAAAAATCCTACGTATGATCTGCTTCGAACCAACATAAACATGGTGCTACTCTCATGTACTCACAGTATCCTTTGCATGTACTTCTTTAACTCTAAAATTTAATAGTTTTACTATGTTATAAGTTGATTTAATTGTTAAATGCAGTAAACTAATGGACAAATTAACGTTTTTGTACATCACTATGCTCATGTTGGACCCATAAGATAGCTTCCAATGGTGCAAACAAACTCCTACTTTATTATTCTTAATAATTGAATTTCTTATAAAACAATTGATCGTTAGGGTTATAATGATATGAACTTTGCTGTAAAAATCACTCAGAAGAATAGGTAATAATATGTTTCCTTCTCCTCTTAAAACAGGGCTCTTTGATGCTAATATGGGAGGAGTTCATGTGGCTAAATCAATTTTACTACTTTGTATTGTTTAATCCATAACAATTATACAAAGTACTTAAAACTATATTCCAGCTGTGTTCACTTCAGTGATGTTATCAACTATACTGAAGAACCAGACATTCCAGATGGTAAGTATTACTGTATATTTTTGTAATTCATTATCTTATTATTAGCTTTAGCTATATTTTTCTAATATAGTTCAAAGTTCAGTATTTAATCGTCTTTCCGCGGTATTGTAGATATCATTGGATGAGTTGTTGAAACTCGAAAAATAGTGGCGTATGAAAAAGATTATTAGAAGGAAGGAAAACGTCTAACAATGGATCTAGAGGATCTAAAGTACGATTTTCAATAATTTTAATTTGGTACACAACCTTTCAGTATTTGTAAGATACTTATTTTCTTTCCAATGTGTAGTGGTTTGAAGATGAAGTGTACTTTGTGGGATCATTATGCTGAGCACTATCGTAACTTTGTTGTGAAAGTCTCTCTTTAAATGCTTTTTTGACTCTTCAAAATGCTATTGTGAAATTTTTATGGATATAGATGCTATTGTTGATATTCGGCAAATAATTTAGCTTAGGCATGTTGTTGTTTTTGGTGTTGTTGTAAGTTACAAAATGAGAACGAGAAGGGCTACGAGACTAAATAAGCATAGTCAGTTCTTTCGATCTTCTTCGCGTATTATGATATATGTTAGAGATAGAGATGGGAAATTTGACCCATTAATGTTTATCAGTCTATTTGGGTTAAAAAAGTTTTAAAGGTCCAAATTCTTTGAGCTAAAAACTTTAACTAATAAATGAATTTGATGCTTCTTACGTTATTGTTGTATAGATGTAGCAATTTCGACCCATTATTAATAAATGGGTCTTTTGTTTCTATTGCAGATCGGTTCGGAGCGAAGATAGTCGAGTGTTCCCGTGTCATTGAATTACCCGAACAAAGGTACAACCTCTTTAATATTGTGTTACTATTTAAATTTAGTTAAATTAGATAAAGCTTCAAATATCGTTAATAATTCATGGGTAGATAACCAAGCCCTTAAATTCCAGTCTTTTTAATATGAAGTATATGTGGCAATTACAACCCGTCTACTCTTGATGTGTAGAAATTGGGTTATGTTGTATCTTAGAAAGGATCATTCGAAATATTTGAAAGTTAGAGCAAAACTTCATGTTGATCTGAAAAACATAAACGCGGGTATGTATTGTTTATAAAATCGTCAAATTTTTAATTTTTGATAAAAAAAAATTCAGTATTATATTATATTTTTCAGCAATAATATGCCTTATTGTTGCTGAAATTTTGATATTTCAAGATCAGTGCAGAGCATTTATAGTTTTATGCTTGCTCTCATATGTTTTGGGTTGAGGATATGGAAAGAATCATGGATGGTGTGAGGTACATTATCATGCTAACTTGCTTCATTAATTGTATTTCAAAATGGGAAAGTAATAATGAGAGGCCTGGGCGGGTTGGATAACGGGTCAAATAAATAATGTGATGGGTTTTTTGTACTGTTCAGGTTGCATTTGTAATGGGCCAAAAGAGTCCGAGTCACGTATTATCAAGAATTGTGTCTCAAATATGATCACAGGTATATTATGTCAATAATAATAATTTAGTTTCGGCCATGGATATTATGTCGAATAAATCTTTTCGTGTAGGCTGCCTTGGAAAAACTCACAAGGCACATCGAGTATAATGAAATTGGAAGAATTTAGTTAAACCATAGTGAACCAACCATGAACCTCAACCACTAATTTTTCATCTTATATGCTACATTTCAGAATGACACAAGTACTTGGTGGGGCAAGTTAGAACCTTTTAAACTTTCAAATTGGGTCTAACTTGACTACATTATTATTATCGTAAGATAGTTGAATATGTATAGTAAAGTTTAATTTAACGAGTTTACAATTACATAATATAATATTAACAACACTATTTTAGTACAGGAAACTATAGGTTAGACAAAATGTGGGTGGATGAACCTGTTGACAACATTATTTAGTACAAGAAACTATAAGTTTATTTGTATTTAATTCAATTTACAAGTGTGGCGATTGATTGACTTTTATGAGTCAAAAGGATAACATAATGCATGTTGACTGTGATAAAATAAAAAGTGATATGGGAAGGCGTATAATATTATTAGTTTGTATTTATCAATATGTAGTAGTAAGCTTTTATGAGGCGCAAATGCTTTAAACATGCTATGGTATTATTAAAGTTTTATTAGTCAATGAAACATCACTTACACTTCCATTTTCTTTTTAGGTAAAAACACTTTTAGCGAAGATGGATGCTCAAGTTATGGTGTAGCTATAATAACTTTGGAGAAATGAACATTAAAATATGCAGCTTAGCTTTTCAAATACATTAAAACGATTCCAAACCTTTTTTTAGCAGCGTGATGTACTTGCCCATTAAGACACTTTGACCCATTACATATTTTTTCGGTGAACTTAAACTTGTTGTAGTAAAATTACTATATCTATTTCTATGTTCATTTATACACTTTGACCCATTTAGACCACAAATATCGGGTCTTTACTTTAATTCATCATTGGACTGGTTTTCAGTTCAAGAGTCCCCTATTGTGTATTTTGATGCACTTTGAGCTGTATCATTTTCCTTTATTCATTTTATATATGAAACTCATGTTTTTAAGTTTATATTACCATGCTTGATGCAATTGTAATCATTGCTATATTTTTGTAGATGTACAGTCAATTCAAGAGATCGGTTTTGAATGAGTTTGTTACGGGTGATTAAGAGACTGACTCAGAAAATTTTCAAATCTTCATCAGGTACATATCCTTCAATCACAACTAAATTATAATGTTGTATTTAATATTGGTGTAACGCACGGGCTTTAGAACCTACAGGTAATAACACGATTATATAGTCATGTGATGCATTGTTGAGCGGGGCTATAAAACCTACAGGCCATTATTTCACTGTCTTTAAAAGTTATCAAGTTTCTCTAATCGAAATGAGTTTGTATTGTTTTACTGGTATGAAATCAAATATGCATATATAGATATCCATAACAGGTGTCAATATGGGTATTGTATCAAAACATATGCAAGAATAAAAAAACAATCACAACTGACATGCATCTAAAATAACAAATCCTTCAAACTTTTGAAGTTATGTTGAGCCTTACAAACTCCAAAACACTTGAAATTTGTTGTTTACCGGATCAACCTAGCCGTTGCTTAATAGGTGATTTGATATGAACTATATATATTTTGCAATCAAGGCTTTATTCGTTTTGCTTTTGATCAAGCATACTTTATGAATTTGCTTATAATTCACAAATCATTATGTATGTAATTAACTTTAATATTGATGTATATAAAAATTGATTTATAAACTTCCGTGCAACCCACGGGCCCATAATAATTGTGAATCGATGATTCAAGATGATGAGATGACGCGTTTTCCATCGATATTTTGAACGAAAATCTTAAATTGTTTGGGTGTGTTGTACTGTTTGATACTCTAACAAATGAGACTGAATCGTTCTGTATTTTTAAGTGTTCAGGGATTGTGGGAAACAAGTCTTTAGGTAAGTAATCTGCTTCATATGGATAGGGAAACAAGTCTATTTAGGTAAGTAATCTGCTTCATATGGATATATCAATTATATTTTTTTATTTAAGTTGTAGTTACATGTACTAACTACTGAATTTGATTACGGGTGGGTTTGACACAGCTCTTGCTGCAGCAAGGTTCGACCTTTCTTGGTGAACAAATTATTTAATGCTATAAAATTTGTTTGTTAATATGGTTTTGACTCGATATATTGATTATAATATACAGCGTATGATCGGGCTCCTATCAAGTTTCGGAGAATTGATGCTGATATAAACTTTCATATATATGAATATGAGGAAGATATTCTTATTTTTTATTTTTGTCACAGGTAAATTTTATATTTTTCAGGTGAAAATCATTTTTTATTTGTCACAGGCTATGGTAAACTTTCATATAATGTTATTTTGAATGTACCTACTTTTTTCATTTGCAAACATTTACATGAAATATGAAATAAGTTGTTATTTTTTATTTTTATCATTAAGAAAATAGATGCTATATGCATTAGTAAACATAATGTTGTTTCGTGCTACAGAACGTATATTGATCCTATATACGTTCGTTAACAATTTACATGTTCTGTAATTAAGGCGACAAATTAAGGGTCGCGGTGCAACGCACGGACTCTTAAATTCTAGTATACTTATATACTTATTGATATGTGTTATGTTGTTACATACATAAACAAGCACTGTACATGGTAAACAATAGTTATATTTTGAACAGTTTATATGCATTGCAGATGGATTCAATCAAACTTAAGTAAGCTTTATGGATCTAATAAGAAGATTAATTATCTGTAACATCCATCATCATAATCTCTTGAGCTGAAAACTGATAGAGTGACAAAAGAACATATCATTTGAGTAAAAGTATTCATTTTTCTGAGACCAAATCAAACGAAATTCCATTCTCCTGTAGTCGATCTTGAAGATCAGTTGGGCCAAAAACTATCCCAGGAGTCAAGACGCCACCTTTAGGAAGATCTTGGCGTTGTTTCAATAACATCAAAGCACACTGAATCAAAATGATGGGGGTTGTCAAATACCCAATCTCGGGTCCCATTACTCTCGTAATGATCTCTGTATCAGGTTTTGCGTCTCGCTCAGAAGCCAGTTTAACGTCACTAAATCCAGTTCCAACAAACCACATCTTAAAAGTGGCACTAGCCACTTCCTCTTCGGTTGGACCCTCTTTCCTAAACCCTCCGAAACTGAAAAAGGAAGGAAATTTCAACAAAAGCCACCTCCCTAACCTAAAACTGCCCAGCAGCCCGATCGATAACCCAATTGCTATGAACCCAATGACACCCAAAAGACTCTTAGTGGCAATCTTTACTCCAAAATGAGCCGGTTTAATCGTCGACCAAAAGGCAGCTCGTTTCTCTGCCTGTTTGGGATCCTCATTGACTCCTTGGAGACCACTTGGGTTCTCTGTAAGTGCTGCAAGTGTTCTTCGGACTACAATGGCATCTGCAGATGGAAGCTTCACTGCCCAAACCCCGAGATCTTGCTGGTGCTCGATAGTCGATCCTTTTTCAGGAGGGGGCCCGGGAATCTAATTAACACAAATAAAGCCACATTAGATGACCTGCAAGAATCTAATATATCGGTCACTTGCACCCGGTTTTTATAACGTGCAACTTATATAGGCTACTACTGTTGCTAGATGAAAGATAACCAGATTCATACAATAGCAATAAGATAAATAAATTACTATACACCATCGAAATTCTAAAGTTAGACACACATATTAGCATATTTGGTACAATTTAAGTGGTTTACAAACACTAAATCCTGTCTACAAGACTACAATTCAATAGGGGTGTATAACCGACCCGAGTTGAGTTCAAAGAGCTTGAGCAAGGATCGTTTAAAATTATACTAATAGTTGTTGTATTACATAACTACATATAAAATATTATATTTTCGTAAAAGAATAATAATAATTTCAAGTTTATTAAAAAAAAAATTCACTGGTAGAGCGTGCTACCAGTCAACTTGTATATCTCAATTTTTCTATTTGATCATTGACTAATGACTAAGATAATGATTATAATTCTCAGTCTTTGTATATAAATCAAACACTTTCACACACATGATCCTTCATTTAGATGACATGTTCTCTTCCATTATGTATACTTAATCTTAAAATTTATTGATTTTTAATACTAACAACTTTTAATACCTAACTTTAACAATAAAAAATTTTGATTCTTATCTTGCTAGTGTTATGCACGAGTGAGTTCTGAATTATTTACAACGAAAGAACGTAATCGAATGCAACTCGAAGTTTTAGGTTTGTACCGAATCATAACTTGTTACTTAAAGTTTGTGAGTATATATTTTTAAATTATTTTGTGCCACCTGTGATTCAAATTTCTGGCTTTGCCCCTCCCGTGAGCTAGTTGAGTTCAATGTAACCAACTCGATTTCGTTTACTAAACTAGTTCCAAAATATGTTCTAGCTCTAAAAGCTCGAATCGAGCTTTTAACGCTTTTAACAGTCAGCAAATTTACACCATGCAATTCAGATAATCAATCAGCATACTATTAACAAAAAATTAATATAAAATCCTAAACTACCTGAGGTCGAGCTCTTCGAGGTCTAGACCGCCTTAACGCAGCCAACTTATCGGCATTAGCCACACCCAAAACCGCAGACTCAAACGTCCCAAAATTTCCGACAATCCTTTTATCCGATTCGAGACTCAAATAAGCCTCAACCCGATTAGGAACCGCCGGATCAACCCACTGTTTACAATTAAACATAAACCCAAATTCAGCAGGAACCGAATCAAACCCGCAAGCTGAAATTACCAAACTACCCTTCTCAACTGCTTTCTCATGATACGCCGCTTCCATTCTCTCCATAAACTCCGGTTCACCACAAATATCCAAATAATCGCAACCCGATTCAACACAGGCTGCAACAACCGGATCACCGTAAAGTCGAAACGGGCCAACGCAATTGAGAACGAGTTTAGCTTGAGACGCCATGTGACGGAGTGAATTAGGGTCTGACGTGTCGGCGGTGATGAGAGGAATGGAAGGGTGAGATGTTGAAGAAGATGCCCATTTTAGGGTTTGGGTTAATTTGGTTGAATTACGGCCAGCTAAAGCTAGGGTTTTGAGAGGAGAATTTGGAGTGTTGAGGAATTTGAGGGCTTCTCTTACTACGTATTTGCCGGTGAAACCTGATGCACCGAAGATGATTATGTCGTACGCCGGTTGTTGAAGTTCTGCCATGTTTATGTTTTTCTGTGGGGGTTTGTGATTTACTCCGTGGTTTTAGTTCTAGAACTAGATCTCAAAATGGATAAAAGAAAAGGGTAGTGATTTGTTGAATCTGATGACGTCAGTGGAGAAAATATGGGTGTACTCGTCCAACGTTATAAGTTTATACTCCGTATCATACTTGGACCTGGTGGACTTGTGAAAAATTTTTTAGATGATAATAATATTATATAATAATAAATAATATAATATAATAATAATAACTAGTTTTCGAACCCTCGCTTCGCGTCGGGAATTCGGTTTTCAATGTATTTTATTGCGTTTAGTTTGTAAAATTATTTCGTGGCTAACGATGATGTTGACGCGCAACTCGAGTCGAACTAAAATGTATAACCCGTGAAAGATTTAAACGTTATTTTAAATTAACATTATATGTGCATCTCCGCGTTTCTCTATGAAAATGTAAACTTTTAAAAATTTAACGCAAAATCAACGTGTATGAAAATTGAAAAGTAACCCAAATATTTAGCGTTTTTTAAAAAGCGTCCGTTTTGCGTATAGTTAGTGACATTGTGTTTCAAAAATTATTTCGAGTTTAACGATGGTGTCAGAAAAATTTAACTCGTTGCGAGCGAGAAGATATAACCCGTTGAATATTTGGGTAGAGTTTATTTAAGATTTTTTTTTATGAAAATGGTTATTTGACACTTTACCACCTATTTGAGGGGTCGATCTGAATTTTTGAAAAAAAGAGTGGGGGGCTTTGTTGGTGAAATGATACCCCTAGTTACTATTCATAACTTTTGTCTATTATATATATGTATAATAACTTAAAAAGATATGATATTTTTTTTCCGACGAAAAAACAGAAAACTTTTATAAATCAATAGAAGGTTCATCAAAAAAATGAAACCTCCTAGAAAGATACAACCGATAACGCAGAGCAAAATTAAACTAGACCAAAAGAAAGCTCACAAAAATAACTAAAATACATAAGGACTTCGAAACTCAAAAGATATAATCTATCTAACCGGCCATCGGAAAATAAAAAATCATCTAAAGACCAAAAACGACGGCCTTCTCACAAACATAGAGACTCAAACGTCTTTGACAAAATCACCAAACACTTCCATCTCCTCTTCATGAGACTTCTTTTTCCTTTCTTTCTCGGCCTTTTAACAATCGTAGATACAGAAGACGGATCACTAGAATTATTAACGACCCCCTTTTGTACCCCTTCCATGTTATCCATTACATTGTAGAAAGCCGCGTAAGGATCCCGACCAAAAGATTTGTTACCAATAGATTTGATGGAATGAAAAACACTTGCAACCTTAACCAAACCTTCTATCGGGTTTTCTATGCAATGGCTCGGCCCAGCAATAGATGAGCCCAAATGCTCAGGCCCACTACCCTTAGACCCATTATTAACACCTAGTTCATCAACATCACCTGGATTGCATACGGCTGCATCACCATCAGCCTTCATCCCCAACCCAGGATCCAAATCAACCACAGCATCATCAAGCGCATCCACAAAATCGAAAGCCGGAATCATACACTCGACAGAAGAAACCTTATCCCGATTAACTATCGTCGAATGCGATTTCTACAACATCGGAAGTGGTAATACGAACACTACCAAACAAGTCATTAGACTCCGGTTGAATCGACTCTGGAACAAAAATATTCCCCTCGTCAACAGTAGCAACAGAGTTGCTAGCCAAACAACTAAACGAAGCGTTAATATTACGGTAAAATTTGCTTCCGTAAGTCCGTATATTTATTATACGGAGTGTATTATTGTATAAAATATGACCTCGTGGTTTTCGAATTAACTTCCGTCAACTAGTGTTCCACTTTTGACTTAAAAGTTGAACACTTCACCCTTTGAAATCGATTACTTCATTAGACTAACACTCTATTCTCGAGTTTTATTTAGGAAAGAAAAAAAAATGATTGAGAAACTAAAACATTGATGTATTTTTTATTTTTATTTAAAAGAGAAAAGAAAATTAGTTGATGAATTATTTATGAAAAATAAGAAGTGAAATAAAGAAGAATGAAAGGGAAGAATGTGCTTTCAATTTGAAAAAATAAGGATTGAAAGAAAAATTAGACTAAAATCATTAGTCTACTTCATTTTCTACTAAAATTCGGGAACACTAAATCTTTTTAATTTCTTTCAGCTTTCTTTTTTTTCTCTCTCCAAAACAAAACTATAGAACAAAGCCTAATCTTTCTTCTTTCATTTCCTTTCAAATTAAAAAGATATCATTTATTTTTCTTTTTTTTTTTTGCTTCATAAAACTGAGGAACAAAGGGTAAAGATTACGGAGCGTAAAATGTTCAGTCATATCTACGATGGCAGTTGACGCCAATTTTATTGTGTTATGGAGCTTCAAATACTCACGCTTTCAAGGTGTCCATTACAAACTAAACGCAAAAAAAACTAGGCGTTAAAATCGAACATACTCAATTAGAATTTTATGAGACACATATATATATATATATATATATATATATATATATATATATATATATATATATTATTAATTTATTTATTTTACACTCAATTTTCTATCTTGACAACATCACCTAACAAAAAATTGACACTCAAATTTGAAATGGCCACATCATAAATACCTGAGAGACAATCGCCACTCACAAGTTAAAATAGTTGACTAACCGTTTATCAATATATTTATCACCGGAGATGGGACCGGAAGTGGTTCGATTTTTTCGTTCAAAGCTTGTGTGGGTGGTGGAATAGATGATAATAACGACGGATAGGAGGGAGAAGGTGTCGGTTAATGGGGTTTAGTTTTTGTTTGTTAGTTGGTAGTTTTTAATCTTTTATTTTATGGCTTGTAGTTTTTTGCTGGTTCTCGGTGAAGCTCGAGTTTAGTTAGCTTTTGCTCGATTTATATCGTTATCTTCGAGTCTTGCCCGTGTTTTCTCTTGTATTTGGTTTTTCTTTACGAGAAAAAATTTGTTATATAGTGTTCACTTTTCGAATAAAAAGAAAAGAAATCCATATCTTTTGCAGTAGTGTATGAATTAAAATAGTAGTTTATGCAGATACCTTAACTCACGTATTTTAAATAACTTTAACTCAGAAAATGATCATAGTCCTGGTTCTATGGTGTAGTGGTTAGCACTCTGGACTTTGAATCCAGCGACCTGGGTTCGACTCCCGGTAGGACCTTTTTTGTTCAAAATGAACATACTTTAATTTTGGTTCTATTTGTTCAAGTTTAATTCCTTTTGTACTGTAGATACTTTACAAAATAACCTTTAGCACTTTAATGATTTAAGATCTATTTAACTTTACATTAAACATATTTTCATGGTCCGGGTACTTTTTATTCTAAAGTGAACCTACATGAAAAATATGATATATGAAAATTAGGAGTTAAAAATTTGAGAAAATTAAACTTTGTGACCAACCTCATATTCAAAGACAAATCACATAAAGTCTTAGTTAAAGATAGTGAAGTAAGTGAGCAAACACTCGATAAGAGACTGTTTTTCCTCTGTTTATATCAAATCAAACTCATAAAACAACATGTTTGTTACCAAACAACCCAACTTTGTTGATGGCAAATTTCATCACTTTTACAGAAGACACACTTTAACAAGTCTACTGCATAATAAACTTATGTACAACAACAATGAGTCTATGACCCACGGTCATAGTATTTGCGCTAGCGGCAATCAAGGTGGGTAGCTTTCGACTCAACACTTTAAAGCAAGCGAATGATGATTTCCGCCATTTTGGCATCTTTGTCTCGGCAAACGTCTCGTCCTTTTCCCCCACCCGCTAAGACTTTTCTCATCTAACGCCACCTGTCTACAAACAGTCTGTTCAGCAGCCACCGCGGGTGGCTGCATTGGCGGCGCCTGGGGGCTGGTAGCCGCCAACCGCCGCCTGCCCCTACCATTCTTACCACCAGCTTTCCTTTTCGACTGCCATGAAACACCAATACCACTAAACGCCTCTTCAAATATCTGAATATCTTCACTCACTTCTCGCCTCGATAAAGAAACAATTCCCGGTAATACGTCCCGTTGAAAGTCTCTTCGTTGCCTACCCCTTTTTCCTTGCCCCTTTCTCGTTGCACGCTTTCTTAACAAACTTTCATCTTCTTCATTTTCCTCCATAACCACCTGCACTGCTGCTTTATACTCAAAGTATTCTTCTCTACTCTCTTTCAAGTTTAACGTCATGAACTCGAAGTAATCCATACCTTCAGGAATACACTCCTCATTATTCACATTCACCGACTCTTTCTCAACAATTTCACCTGATGCGATTGCATCAGCAAACCACACCAGCAACGTGTCAGCTGGCTGTGCTTCATGGACTGAAATGGACATAATAGCCTCAGCTGCAGCTTGAACAAGTTCGTCATTGGCATCAATAAAGTTATCATCTTTTTCGATTTCAGGGGCTGCAGGAGCTTCTAAGTCGATCTGCATCGAAGCAATTTTGACAACTGCTTCTGGTATGCATTTTATTGAATGTGGAGCTTCTTCTTCCTCATCAAAAGATATATTTAAATCAATTTGCTGCGAAACGCTTTTATTTTTATTATTTACGGAAACGTCCTGGTTGTCAGGCCCGCTAATAATGGGGACCCCAAGAATTTTCGTAATTCCACGAGAATTATCGGTTTGAACCTTTTCAGATTTACTGAAAAACTGCTGAGAATTCTGCTGCAGTGAATCCATATTCATCTGATAAAGTGTCGTTTCTTTCCCTTTCGTTTTCATCAGCCAAGGAGGCAGCCCGTTTTCAAGATTCTTCTTCTTGTCGTTTTCACGAGGTTCTTGAAGAGAATCGGACACTGGAACGTTCGAGTTGATACCACTTGTCAAAAATCTTGAATTATTCACATTAGCACGTTTAGTCCCTGCAAAATCTTCTGGAATTTGCCTTGATCCATTAGAGGACCCAATCCAACGGTTATGGTTAAAGTTAACCATTGAAGTGTTCTGATCCCGTGCAGAATCAAAAGACGGTGTATGATTACTTTCGAAGAGTTCAACACCGAATAAAGTTCGTTTTCTTGGTAAATGCTCAAATGATTTCTTTGACTCAGATTGTACGTACCAAAGCCCCGAGTTTGACTTTTGATCACTTTTATTGTTAATAATAGATTCTGCAAAAGACGTTTCTTCCAACTGTACTGGTTCATTAAGATCCGTCAAATTAAAGGATCTCGACGTGTTCAAGTTATGAACCGTTTCGACTGGTTGCTTCCCTTTATTATTCTCGTCCACGTCAGCAGGAAGCTCTAAATCAATCACTCGTCTCTGACTATGCATTTCTTTAGCTATCCATGAAGAAACTTGATTTAAATTCGGTTGATTTGTTGGCATTGTAGAGTTACAATGCTTTTTCATTGTGAATTCATTCATTAAATCGCTCTGTCTTTTATGCAGACGATGAAGCTCTTGAAGCTGAAACACATAGTTAAAAAATACATCATTAATACGAAAAAGTACAACAAAGTATATACAAGAAAAAAGATGCACAAATACGAGTTAAAACAGACCTGATGCCTAAAGATGGATTCTTGCTTTAAAATGGTTTGTCTCATTTGTTCTTTCGGATAGTTGTTGTATCCATTCATAGTTTGCCTCATAAAGTACGGGTCATATATTGTGGTCCTTTCGGTTCTTTCACCGTGATACGGGTCCCACATACCGTTGTATAAACCGTTGTTTAGATCGATCATGGAACCTGGAAAATGTGTCTTTGATTGTACTTTAGTCGCCATTTCTGCACTAAAATCATGTAACAGAAGATCAATATTCAAAGTAATATAAGTAAAAATTATTAACATCATAGATAGATTATGTCAGCATATCAGGTACAAATTCTTCAAAACTATAGTCAACAGAACAAACAATCAAGAGTCAAGGCTTACAAGATTGTATACAAAAGTCAACCAAAGTCAACTCAAGTGAATTTGCAGATACAGAGACATAGAATTAGAATCAGCCATGAATTTGAAAGATTAACACAGAAAAATCTCACCTAGCAATCATGTCTATTTAGATTTAGATACAATCTTCAAATTGTAATCTATCTATAAGCACTGATAATAAAAATAAAAAAGATATAGCAATAATAATAATAATTACAAATAAATACAATAATAAAGTAGCTTTGAGGTTTCAAGTTTCAACTACCAAACAAATTCCCCAAAAAGGGAATTGGAAACATACATATACATATTTAATTAATTAAATACCTATAATCTCAACAGTAAACAGATTTAATCAAAATCCAACACAGAATGTTTTTGCACAGTAATAGTAATAATTCAAATATATGACAAAATTTAGAGGTAATTAAACTAAAATACAGGTAATTGGAAACAAATTATGATACCTCATAGCCTTGATTGAGCTCCACCAAGTATAATTTTTATAAAACAGAGCCGATAATATAGGTATAAAAATAGAAAAAATAAAAATAAAAATAAAAAGAGAGAGAGAAAATCTGGGATCTGCTGGGCCACTTTTTTTCTGATCAAAGAGATACGAGAAAGAGAGTGATTTTGAGATAAGAATTAAGATAGATTTATTATTATATTTATAAAAAATATAAATAAATATACTAGATCCATTTCTCTCTCTACAAATAGAAATTGGAAATAAGAACACAAATGTATAAAGTTTGTCAACATGTGGTCTTCAAACACATATATTGATTCCATCATTAATGTCTTTGCCCATTTGGCCAGCAAATCTTTCTTTTTTAAATATCAAATTATTTTTATTTATAAATTGTTTTTAGTAATATTATATATTATTATATAATATAATATATAGAGAGAGAAACTTACACAGACTCACATATGTATCACCTATCAAATTTCTAGATTCTTTCCACCTTCTGTCACTTTTAGCCTTTTGGCTTCACATAAATTATTATTTATTATTCCGTATTATCGTTACCTTAACTTTGTGATTAAAATTAATTAATATTATTAATAAGGACATTATAATAAACAATTAGTAACAAATTGTATTGGATTGCATTATAATATAACATAATCCAATTATGTATGTTTATGCAATGTTGATTAACTAGTAAAATGGGCCCGCGCGATGCCGCGGGACCTTTCGGGTTGTATATTCATAGTTAATGGAGCGTTATGTATTTACAGAAGTAAAAACGTTTTACTACGGGTGTTTTTAAATACATGTAGTTAGTATCTAATGTACCTAATGGCCTTTTTAACGGCATGAAGATCGTGTAAAAAAAAAAGGGAAACAGAATTATCGATATGATGTAGTTAGTTTGGGGAGTTTATTATAGGTTATGGAACACTGATCTAAATACAAGTAATTAGCGTTTTTTTTTTTTTGGAAGTGTCCGTGTCGCGTATAGTTAGTCTCGTTGTGTTCGTTAGATTTTTTTGAGTTGAACGGTGGGTTCGAAAAAAATTAACGCGAGCCGAGCGGGAAGATATGTCCCGTTGAGTATTGAATAGAATCCGAGGTATTTAGCGTTTTTTTAGAAGTGTCCGTTTCGCGTATAGTTAGTCCCGTTGTGTTCGTTAGATTTTTTTGAGTTGAACGGTTGGTTCGAAAAATTTTAACGCGAGTCGAGCGGAAAGGTATGTCCCGTTGAAAATATGGGTGAAGTTTAATTAAGTTTTTTTATTAAAATATTGATTTTACACTTGATACCCCTGGTTTGACGGCATGAAGATCGTGTAAAAAAAAAAGGGAAACAGAATTATCGATATGATGTAGTTAGTTTGGGGAGTTTATTATAGGTTATGGAACACTGATCTAAATACAAGTAATTAGCGTTTTTTTTTTTTGGAAGTGTCCGTGTCGCGTATAGTTAGTCTCGTTGTGTTCGTTAGATTTTTTTGAGTTGAACGGTGGGTTCGAAAAAAATTAACGCGAGCCGAGCGGGAAGATATGTCCCGTTGAGTATTGAATAGAATCCGAGGTATTTAGCGTTTTTTTAGAAGTGTCCGTTTCGCGTATAGTTAGTCCCGTTGTGTTCGTTAGATTTTTTTGAGTTGAACGGTTGGTTCGAAAAATTTTAACGCGAGTCGAGCGGAAAGGTATGTCCCGTTGAAAATATGGGTGAAGTTTAATTAAGTTTTTTTATTAAAATATTGATTTTACACTTGATACCCCTGGTTTGAGGGTTGGGATGTAACTTTTTACATTTTTTAGGGGGGTGTTTTGTATTTTTTTTCCCCTTTTTTCCTTGTTGTCGTTTTTGGGGGAAATTGGGTGGGGGTTGGGGTAAAACGACCAAAATTTGGGTGTTGGTTAGTATATATGTTAATAATAATTAATGTCTAACAAAACGGTTTATATAATTAATGATGGAATTTAATATAGTAGCTAGGCGTTGATTATTTCTTACCTTAATTATTAAAGTTTAAATTTATTAGTAGGTGTGTCATGTATATATTTTAAATATTGGCCTGTAGGTTATGCCGGATATTATACAAATACAAGTGGCTTTTTATGGCTAAGAAATACATCATCCTCAGTTTTGGCTAGAGATAGGATTATGGGCTACACTTATTCTATGTTTATATTCAAGGAAAAAATGACATAATATACAGATATATTTGCCTAATATATAGGGATTGTTAGATAATACTATTTTCAAGATAATTAGATTTAAAGTTGAAAGAGGTTTTTCACTATAAATTATTAAATTATTGATTAATGATGGTAAGTGTACCGAATTATGATAAAATGTGTGATAGCTTGGACATTGTCATTTTATTAGTAAATATATAGTTGTTATATTAATTGTTCTTTTTGGTCGTCTATGATATTTTTTTTTTTTTTTCCTCAAAAGGCAAGAATATATTAAACCACAAACACAAATTACAAAACAGGCAGAGCATACTCATAACCCAAATGCAAAAAAACAAATAACCATAAAAAAAAAAAAAATTCTAACACCATACAAACATCAAACAGATTACACAGCAATCTGCAGATTGTTATCCATCAAAACCAAACTGCACAATTCAGCAACTTTCTGCACATTCTTAGTATCCTTGACTTTCAAGCTAGTCATTTTGACCCGAATGAAATCCTTAACATCATCACTAACTTCATTCACTGATTTCTTCACCTTCCTGAATATTCTCCTATTCCTTTCCATCCAGATATAATACACCACAACTCCAATAGCCACTTTATTTAAAATGTTCCTTATATCTTTGATGGCAGTATACTTAGCCATATCTTGAACAATATGCAATAATCCATTATTCAATCCTTTATAAACAAGCATTCTCTTGACCTTATTCCAAACTTGGCTTGTA
The DNA here is from genome assembly GCF_046630445.1 of Rutidosis leptorrhynchoides. Taxonomy (NCBI): domain Eukaryota; kingdom Viridiplantae; phylum Streptophyta; class Magnoliopsida; order Asterales; family Asteraceae; genus Rutidosis; species Rutidosis leptorrhynchoides. The sequence continues at coordinate 73,267,308 of NC_092335.1, forward strand.
AAATCACACCTAAAAAACAGATGAGAGTGTGAATCCTCCTGATTGCCACAAAAACTGCATTCAAACTGCTCATTAGGATACCATTTCTTAAGTCTATCTTGTGTAGAAAGCCTATTTTGAACCACAAGCCACGAAATAAATGCATGTTTTGGAGTAATTTGAGGATACCACACAACATGATACCAATCAATCTTTGGATCAGAACACCCCAAATCCTTCCAAGCTTGATTTGTTGAATAAGCTTTGAGTTTATTGTCATTTGTAATCCACCACATATCACCATTGGAATCTTTAAAAATATGAGGTTTCATAACATCTCTTAACACCAACATTTTCCTCCATCCCCAACTATCACTGGATTCATGGTTAATATCCCAATAATCCTTCCCTTTTAATTTCACTCTATTAATCCATTGCCACCAAATAGACTCTTTTTTACTTAAAATTTTCCAGACCTGTTTCATAAGCAAAACATCATTCCACTCGTTGAGTGGCCTTAAACCCAAACCACCTTGCTTTTTAGGTCTACAAATTAACTTCCAGGCCACTTTAGCTGAACCTTTACAATTCTGACCTTTTGTCTACGGGAAATTTTTCAACATTCTTTCAATATCTTTTATGGTAGACTGAGGAAGAGAATACACAGATGCCCAATACACTTGCATAGAGCTTAAAACAGATGTTATCAGTTGTAACCTGCCTGCATAGGATAAGCTTTTATTTTTCCAGCAATTTACTTTTTCTCTAACTTTGTCCACCAAAATCTTACAATCTCCCACACCAAGTCTTTTAGCTAATAAAGGAACACCTAAATATCTCATTGGTAATTTACCCACACTAAAGGGAAGGACATTAAGAATATCATTCCTTATGCCTTGATGAATGCTACTAAAGAAAATTGTACTTTTTTGCAGGTTGGGAAACAAACCTGAAACATCACTAAATTCATCCAACACCTTCTTTACAACTGCAACAGACTTAACTTCACCCTTACATAGCACTAACAGGTCATCTGCAAAACATATGTGTGATAGCTCAATCTGTTTGTGTGACAACCCGGAAATTTCCAACCAAATTTAAACTTTAATCTTTATATGTTTCTGACACCGAAAATTTCCAACCAAATTTAAACTTTAATCTTTATATGTTTCCGACACGATAAGCAATATTTGTTAAGTTAAATTTCAAGAATTTTAAACTATGTTCATACATTCATTCAACCTCGACCAAGTTCCAACGATTCACGAACCATTAAACGAATATGATTATATATGTATATGTGTATATATATTATAACTTGAAATGTAAACAAAATATTAGATTAAATACTTTATATGATTGTATCTGTTTCAAAATGTTTATCAATGGAATTAGAAGATAAGGTCAAATGATTGAATTATCAGATATATTGAATTATGATTACAAGTCTCTGTTGAAAGGCCCACGTTGATTTGAGAAATCCTTCCATTTTAACAATATTCAGAAAATGGTAAAGTGATTTATAAATAAGAACAAATTGTCAATTATTGAGAACTATACAAAGGATAGTGGAAGATTGAATCTCATAAAGACTCGATTGAACTATTTAGTTTCAAACGTACAAAAACATTTTCAGTTTAAAAAGAACTTTATTATTAAAACGTATATAACTTTTATAAATATCTAGAACCACTTTTGACAACTCATTACTTAACTAGTATGATAAAGATAACGATATTTATATTTTATTTTATTAAGTATATATAACGATTTAAATTAATATTATATATATTTATACGCGTATTATACGTACATAGTTTTATACTTTTACTATACTTAAACTTTATCTTTACTTTATTTTTACTTTACTTTAACTTTAATAATTCACTTTAATAATTCATACTTTAATAATCCACTTTAATAATTCATACTTTAATAATTCATATTTTAATAATTCATACTTTAATAATTCACTTTAATAATTCATACTTTAATAATTCACTTCAATAATTCAAAAATCTATTATAAATAGAATTCAATAGGTTTCATTATTACATAGAAACTTGAAAATATTTTTCTCTAAACTCTCTCAATCGATTTACATATATATATTTACTCCGTATTATTTCAAGATATTATTAGTATACATAAAATATTACGACGGAGTGCTGTCCGAGTGATTTCGAAATTGTTTTTCGAGTAGGATAGGATTAAGAAAATTATGGGTTATAGCTATGGAGGTGATTGAGTATGGTTCATGGGTATGCTCGTGAGGTCAATATAGTGTTTATCATTTCCGTTGCGTCTACGTACCTTTCCTGCAATATTGAATCTCAATATTGATACGTGAGTACTCATAATTTAACTTTTACATACTAATAGTGTATCCCTGACTAGTGCTCGAGTATTTAGGATTATGCATGCTTGTACTTTTGATATTGCCCTTAGACAGGTTAGGTTGAATCTTGAATTAGTTACACTTGCGGTTGAGATAAGGTATAAGATATGCATGTCCTTGGAAAGCTAGCGAAAAATTAAGAACTTTTTCTTTAGATATCGAATGGTTTCGATGAACGAATTAGAAGTTATAATCAATTGAATTTTCGATATTTTTATTAAAAATGATTATTATTATCGTCATTTTTATCGTCGTTCTAGTTTTATCTTATTATTATCATTATTATTATCTTTATCAATAAAAGGGATTTATCATTAAAAATTGTTATTTTTTTTTATTATTACTATCGTTATTATCGTTAAAGTTATAATTAGTATTATTATTATTATCCAATTATTATTATTATTATTATTAGTATTATTATTATTATTATCATTATTAATATATATATATCATTATTTAAAAATGGTTATTGTTATTGTTATTATTATTATTACTATATTATCATTAAGATAATTATTAGTATTATCGTTAATAATGTTATAGTAACTATCATTATTAATATTAGTGTAATTAAAACAAATATTTGTAACACCTAATTATTTTGATTACTATTATTATCATTATTATGAACACGATATAAAAGACGATTAAAAGCTATTAAACGAAACGATTAGGAAATAATGAGTAAGAGTATCATGATGAAATTAAAATATTATAAGATATTGATTTAGATAAAATTATCGTTCTTATTATTTTTATCATTACTATTATTATTAAAAGTATCGTTAGTATTAAAACTATCATTTTAACAAAAATTATCATTTTAATAGAAATGTCATTGTTACTATAAAATATCATTATTATTATTATTTTAAATAGAATTATTATTTTAAAGATAATATTAAAAATTATCGTAAATATTAAAGTTATCATAATTAGAATTATCGTTTTATCATAATGTCATCTTAGTAATTATAAATATTGATATTTTTATAATAATAATTATTATTACAAAATAATATAACTTTTATTTACTATCATTTTAGATATTATTTTATCAAATAAATATGTGATACAAACATATTTTACTACGTGTAATAACTTACTTTAATAATACCTATCATATTATCTTTATGATATTAAATGAACCCTATAAATTTTATTACTTAATATATATAAAAGTATATTTTATTATATAAATTTAATATAAAATTTTATTTATTAATAAATAAATTATATTATTTACTCTAATAAATCTTTTAAAAATATTTAAAAATATAAAATGACGATATTTAAACTATATATTAATCATGTATTGATTTTTAGAAATTATTTTGAGTCAAATTTACTTTTGTTGACTTTTGCATATTAGTCTCGAGCATTAGGATTGTGGTACACTATGACTTGACCTAATTTGTTAGACAAATATTGACCAACACATAAATATATATAATTAATTTAGGTTCGTGAATCCGAGGCCAACCTTGCACTTGTTCAATGACGTTATATGTATTTTTACTACGAAATACAGTATGGTGAGTTTCATTTGCCTTTTTACCCTTTATATTTTTGGGACTGAGAATACATGCGCTTTTATAAATGTTTGACGAAATAGACACAAGTAATTGAAACTACATTCTATGGTTGAATTATCAAAATCGAATATGCCCCTTTTTATTAAAGTCTGGTAATCTAAAAATTAGGGAACAGACACCCTAATTGACGCGAATCCTAAAGATAGATCTATTGGGCCTAACAAACCCCATCCAAAGTACCGGATGCTTTAGTACTTCGAAATTTATATCATGTCCGAAGGAGGATCCCGGAATGATAGGGGATATTCTTATATGTATCTAGTTAATGTCGGTTACCAGGTGTTCACCATATGAATGATTATATTTGTCTCTATGCATGGGATGTATATTTATGAGAACTGGAAATGAAATTCTTGTGGTCTATTAAAATGATAGAAATAAATGATTATGATAAACTAATGAACTCACCAACCTTTTGGTTGACACTTTAAAGCATGTTTATTCTCAGGTGTTAAAGAAATCTTCTGATGGGCATTTGCTCATTTTAAAGATATTACTTGGAGTCTTTCATACCATATTTCGAAGAACGTTGCATTCGAGTCATTGAGTTCATCAAAGATTATTATTAAATCAATTTATAGTTGGATAGTGGATATTATGAAATGGTATGCATGCCTGTCAATTTTCGATGTTAAGAAAGTTTGTTTTTTAAAAACGAATGCAATGTTTGTAAAATGTATCATATAGAGGTCAAATACCTCGCAATGTAATCAACTATTGTGAATCGTTTCTAATGTATATGAACGGGTCCTTTCAGTTGGTATCAGAGCGGTGGTCTTAGCGAACCAGGTCTGCATTAGTGTGTCTAACTGATAAGTCGATAGGATGCATTAGTGAGTCTGGACTTCGACCGTGTCTGCATGTCAAAAGTTTTGCTTATCATTTTGTGTCAAAAATTAACTACTTATCATCCTCAGGAAATTACCTGCTTATCATTTTTAGTCTAAGACACGTCTTGCTGCATTGATTGCATGAATAGTGTATAGACAAAAATTCATATCTTAGCATATCTGCTAAATCATATCTTATCGTATCTGTTACTTTAAACTTTGCCTGACATATCCCGCAAAGTCCTCCGTAATCTACGAAATCTTTTGATCTATATATCAACCAATCATTGGAGATAGCCAAAATCTTTTGATCTATATATCAACCAATCATTAGAATACCATCTGTTAGCCAAAATCATTTCATATCGGAAAAAAAAAATCCTTTATCCAATCGTACGAAATGGAATTCGTCATCAGTTCAAGTCACTCAGATTCCGAAATGGAATCCCATTTAAGCTCCGAAAGCAGTGTGACCGGAATAGATCAACCAATCAGTCATCACCTATTCTGGATGAATTGGGGATGGGTTTGTAGCCTCCTCAATCATTGGAGACAAGAAGAAGGTGATCCCTTCCATCCACCACATTGCCCTCTTGACGAAGAACCTGAAGCACTTACCGGCGAACCTGTCCGAAACACCATTTTCTCACTCATTTCCAGAGTATCTCGTCATGATTATATATTACATCAAATTTTAGATTTTATTTATCCGCTCGTCCGAACCGACAATCACCCCGGTGTAATAGAAGAAGTCAACGAGCTTCGCGCTCGGGTAGTGGCTTTGGAGAATATAGTGCAGAGATTACAAACACCAGCAGCAGCATCAGCAGCATAACCAGTACCACCATCATCAACGCCAACAGTACCATTACCACCTCCAACCACAACCGCGTCGTAAACCTCAACTTCACAATCTGTCCCACGAGCATCAACGTCATACGCACCATAGATACCAAGGAGTACCAACAACAATAACTGACGAAGTATTAATTCATAACTTCATTGGAGAAATATTCCGCGGTGATTATGTAATCTCTAAAGTCTTAGAGATTATCTAATCTAGCCCTAACCATAAATCAGTTAAGCGAACCAAAATGATAGAAGGAAGAGTAGAAACCCTGACAAAAATGGTGTGTGATTAACAAACTAAACTTTCTTTACCAACAGCATCAACAGTACCGTCAGCGTTACCAGCATCGTCAGTACAGTCAACATCCGAATCAACAACACCGATAACATCACAAACTCTGTCAGTTCAAGAATCACTGTGGGCATCATTACGAATCAATAACGTGTATATTGTATCAACGAGTTATGAAGAATTAACTCATTCCCTCTGAAGAAATTATATGTATATTATATATATATATATATATATATATGTGTATATATATATATGTATATATATATATATATGTATATATATATATATATATATATATATATATATATATATATATATATATATATATATATATATATATATATTGAAATAAATCTTTCCGTGCTAAGCTATTGTGTGTGAATCTTAACTACTCGGTTAATTCATATTACAAATATGCAATAATGTACGTCCTTCAGCCGCAACTTAACCAGCATTAACTACAATCTCTGTTGCAATTCAACAAATTCCAATTCATAATAAATCAAGTATATATTTGATTTTACACTTTCATCATCGATGTACCCGAAACTTTTCAGATAACATCATTCGTACTTTGCGAAATTCACTAGAATTCCACGAACCGAACATCATACATCAACAAATAACGAAGTATTGATTCATAATTTCAATGTCATTAAAGAAATACTGCGTAAAAGTTATGTACTTTTTAAAGCCTTTAGGGAATATTCAATTCTAGTTTCAACCGTAAATCAAATGAGTTTAATTTAATATTAACTCATTAAATCTATGTTACATCTGAAGAAAATATACATATATATATTTTCATAAAGACTGTAATAAAATTCTTTTGTACAAAATATTAATTGTGAAATTTTTTTTAACGGGTAGGTAATACCCGAGAGATATATAAATTCACAATTAATATGTTACATTCTTCGAATCTGATTCAGCAAATCATCCATTATACTCCCTACTTTCACAACAATATACATTCTTTTATAGAAATCAAAACAACCATACTCATTCAAAATTTAATTACATATTCTGATTTTGAAATCTCAAAATTCAACTTGAGATATGACCAAAATCATCACTCTTAGATCCTTACATCTTTCACAAGCTATATTTTGACTTCAAAACTGTGTTAGAGTATCAAATGTATGTTAACGATTACAATCTGTGTTCAAACCCTTCGAAAATTTCTGAAGACACTTCGAATGATGAGCAATCGAGATGATGATCCAACCACATGTTACCCACAGTTATGTATCCGAAAAACTCTTGAAACCAAAGTAAAAGTTTAAACAATGTATCCGAGTCAGATTCTTTGGCATTTATTAGCAAAAATAACTTTGCGACTCCTATTCAAAGTAGCCAGTTTTGTCACAGCTCCAGCAAGTCAACTTCGACTTTTCAGTCAGACTAACCTTATTATAACCTTGAGATATACACCATCGTTACCAGGGAACCTTTTACATTCCACCACATTATTAGCAGATGTATCAACAACTTCATTACCCTTTGACTTTAGCCTCTCCAAAAAGTCATTATAATTATTCATTGAAACCCCATCATTTACTCATTCGCATCTTGTAATGAGAATTGCCATACGAATCATTGGGAATTAGCAATCAGTATTTTGAAATCTCGCAGCATGTCTACGCCAACAGTTATATGTGTATATATAACGTCTATCTTCTGGACTTAATTTGAATGTGAAGTTTCTGAAAAACACTCCGAACTACGAATTGGTTCTCCAAAAATGGAAAAAATGCTGATGAAGCAGCAAAAACTATAAACGAATTTAAACGGTAAAAGCTGGATGATAATGATGAAGTGTGCTGGCAAAGCGCAGAAAAAGAGAAGTTTTGGAACTGGAAAACGGATTGAGTAAAGTAGGAAGGAGGCTGTGGACAAATTACAAAGACTGAACCTGACTTCAAAGGATCCAAATGATTCAGTACCTGCTGAAGTCATTAACGAATACCTTGATCCTGACTCTAAACCCCTGCGGACAATATTCTTCATCATCCTCTGATATTAGAAATTCTAAAATATCATCATATCTTTTATTATAAATATCCTCCATATTTCTGAAGATATTTTCTTAATTTTTCTTATTTGAAATCATTTACCTCTTCGCGCTATCTGTATTACATCATAAAAGAAACTATTTTAGTTTCTAAATTCTGAAACATTCAAGTTTAAAATAGGAATATTTTGAAGTAGTGTTGGGAACTGAAGCATGAATTAGTATAATATAATGACACTTGATCAATGTGATTATATTACAGTAAGTCATGCTGAGTTTCTAAATGGAATGTGATGATTCACAGATCATAACATCATCATGTGCCATGTTATACGACTCTTGTATTCTATTTAACCTCTAAAATATCAAGAAAATATTTCTTGATGATTCGGCCTTTTTTAAGGTATTCTAGTAATTTGACAAGTCAAGATCGTGCCATCACAATTTCCTTCCTAGAACATTAACAATGTTCATTCTGAAATTCATATCTGTGAATTCTGGACCATTACAAGCGGTGCTTAATCGCAAGAAGAAGAAACGAAAGGACAAAACTCCGAAATAGAAATTGGGGTATAAATTGCAGCAAATAAAAGAGAGCATTAACTGTGAATGATAATGATTATAGAAGACAGAAGCAGAGACTTTGAAATATAAGGGAACATATAAAGCCCAACGACAAACCAGAAATTATAAACCATATATATCGATGCATATAGCAATATAAAGACACGAGAGAACTAGAAACACTATAAACCCAAGAGTATAGTAGAAGTAAATAGATTCTTCCGGCGATAGATGAAAAAGAAGAATGACGGATATGAAAGTTAGAAGTATATCGAGAATCAGAACTGGATGGAGCATATTGATGAATACTTTAAAATATGAGTTGAGGGGGAAAGAATAGAAGGTGATAAAACATGACTAGGAACTTAGAAATCAATAGATTTAACTCACACAATGGCGGAATAAGTGAATCAAACCCTCTAGTGAATAGGTTAAGTTTTTTTTGATTAATTTAGTCAAACCACAACTAAATCAAGTGTGATTAGATCAACACCTAGAGCTATTATTCACCACCTGGGTGATTTGGACTGAGAGAGAATCGGAGGAGCTCACTAGATCTGAGTGTGTGTAACAAATGAGAGGCTTAACCTAAAATGAAGAACATAAGACTTTATATACCCCTGCTGTTGACTCACCCATACGATTCATTCATCACACGTACGAATTGGCTTCATCAGCCGTACGGGTGATCACTCACTCGTGTCTTCTCATTTAGGTTGTAATTGTGACTTAGCTCAGCATCAACCGTGCGTATGAGCCTGTCAGCCGTACTAGTGAGGCTTCACTCGTACGTCTGACTAAGTCTAACATAGTAAAACATCTAAATCTTGTTCCTGCAGTTCCTGTAACCACATACAAACACGGATAGGATAATAACGAGCAATCATGGTGGCCTGTAAACTGTTGTACCTGCAATGGACGTGGGTAGATGTCTAGGGACTTGCATAAAATGCATCAACAGAAGGTGTGAGTTGTAAGGAAACGAAGGAGGTGAATTTATAAGAAAATCTCCGACAGAACAATTAAAATGGACGATCGCATTTAAAGCAGATCCTAATTCCCTTGATTACCGGAGAGTCAAATCTTATTAAGAAGATTTTCTTCAAATCTCTTGAAATTTGGGAATCAATCATATCTACGTCAAATGATAAGATGAATCTACACTTACTCATTTCACTCTTCTATGTTAGCTTCATTCGTACTCTTCATATAAATGGATTGTTTATCCAAATTATTCGCTGATGATAAAACTCTAATTTTCAGCCCGTATGCATCATGAAAACATACTTATTATCATTCACGACCTTTCCACTCAAATTTCGGGACAAAATTTCTTTAACGGGTAGGTACTGTGACAACTCGGAAATTTCCAACCAAATTTAAACTTTAATCTTTATATGTTTCTGACACCAAAAATTTCCAACCAAATTTAAACTTTAATCTTTATATGTTTCCGACACGATAAGCAATATTTGTTAAGTTAAATTTCAAGAATTTTAAACTATGTTCATACATTCATTCAACCTCGACCAAGTTCCAACGATTCACGAACCATTAAACGAATATGATTATATATGTATATGTGTATATATATTATAACTTGAAATGTAAACAAAATATTAGATTAAATACTTTATATGATTGTATCTGTTTCAAAATATTTATCAATGGAATTAGGAGATAAGGTCAAATGATTGAATTATCAGATATATTGAATTATGATTACAAGTCTCTGTTGAAAGGCCCACGTTGATTTGAGAAATCCTTCCATTTTAACAATATTCGGAAAATGGTAAAGTGATTTATAAATAAGAACAAATTGTCAATCATTGAGAACTATACAAAGGATAGTGGAAGATTGAATCTCATAAAGACTCGATTGAACTATTTAGTTTCAAACGTACAAAAACATTTTCAGTTTAAAAAGAACTTTATTATTAAAACGTATATAACTTTTATAAATATCTAGAACCACTTTTGACAACTCATTACTTAACTAGTATGATAAAGATAACGATATTTATATTTTATTTTATTAAGTATATATAACGATTTAAATTAATATTATATATATTTATACGCGTATTATACGTACATAGTTTTATACTTTTACTATACTTAAACTTTACCTTTACTTTATTTTTACTTTACTTTAACTTTAATAATTCAATTTAATAATTCATACTTTAATAATCCACTTTAATAATTCATACTTTAATAATTCATATTCTAATAATTCATACTTTAATAATTCACTTTAATAATTCATACTTTAATAATTCACTTCAATAATTCAAAAATCTATTATAAATAGAATTCAATAGGTTTCATTATTACATAGAAACTTGAAAATATTTTTCTCTAAACTCTCTCAATCGATTTACATATATATATTTACTCCGTATTATTTCAAGATATTATTAGTATACATAAAATATTACGACGGAGTGCTGTCCGAGTGATTTCGAAATTGTTTTTCGAGTAGGATAGGATTAAGAAAATTATGGGTTATAGCTATGGAGGTGATTGAGTATGGTTCATGGGTATGCTCGTGAGGTCAATATAGTGTTTATCATTTCCGTTGCGTCTACGTACCTTTCCTGCAATATTGAATCTCAATATTGATACGTGAGTACTCATAATTTAACTTTTACATACTAATAGTGTATCCCTGACTAGTGCTCGAGTATTTAGGATTATGCATGCTTGTACTTTTGATATTGCCCTTAGACAGGTTAGGTTGAATCTTGAATTAGTTACACTTGCGGTTGAGATAAGGTATAAGATATGCATGTCCTTGGAAAGCTAGCGAAAAATTAAGAACTTTTTCTTTAGATATCGAATGGTTTCGATGAACGGATTAGAAGTTATAATCAATTGAATTTTTGATATTTTTATTAAAAATGATTATTATTATCGTCATTTTTATCGTCGTTCTAGTTTTATCTTATTATTATCATTATTATTATCTTTATCAATAAAAGGGATTTATCATTAAAAATTGTTATTTTTTTTTATTATTACTATCGTTATTTTCGTTAAAGTTATAATTAGTATTATTATTATTATCCAATTATTATTATTATTATTAGTATTATTATTATTATTATCATTATTAATATATATATCATTATTTAAAAATGGTTATTGTTATTGTTATTATTATTATTACTATATTATCATTAAGATAATTATTAGTATTATCGTTAATAATGTTATAGTAACTATCATTATTAATATTAGTGTAATTAAAACAAATATTTGTAACACCTAATTATTTTGATTACTATTATTATCATTATTATGAACACGATATAAAAGACGATTAAAAGCTATTAAACGAAACGATTAGGAAATAATGAGTAAGAGTATCATGATGAAATTAAAATATTATAAGATATTGATTTAGATAAAATTATCGTTCTTATTATTTTTATCATTACTATTATTATTAAAAGTATCGTTAGTATTAAAACTATCATTTTAACAAAAATTATCATTTTAATAGAAATGTCATTGTTACTATAAAATATCATTATTATTATTATTTTAAATAGAATTATTATTTTAAAGATAATATTAAAAATTATCGTAAATATTAAAGTTATCATAATTAGAATTATCGTTTTATCATAATGTCATCTTAGTAATTATAAATATTGATATTTTTATAATAATAATTATTATTACAAAATAATATAACTTTTATTTACTATCATTTTAGATATTATTTTATCAAATAAATATGTGATACAAACATATTTTACTACGTGTAATAACTTACTTTAATAATACCTATCATATTATCTTTATGATATTAAATGAACCCTATAAATTTTATTACTTAATATATATAAAAGTATATTTTATTATATAAATTTAATATAAAATTTTATTTATTAATAAATAAATTATATTATTTACTCTAATAAATCTTTTAAAAATATTTAAAAATATAAAATGACGATATTTAAACTATATATTAATCATGTATTGATTTTTAGAAATTATTTTGAGTCAAATTTACTTTTGTTGACTTTTGCATATTAGTCTCGAGCATTAGGATTGTGGTACACTATGACTTGACCTAATTTGTTAGACAAATATTGACCAACACATAAATATATATAATTAATTTAGGTTCGTGAATCCGAGGCCAACCTTGCACTTGTTCAATGACGTTATATGTATTTTTACTACGAAATACAGTATGGTGAGTTTCATTTGCCTTTTTACCCTTTATATTTTTGGGACTGAGAATACATGCGCTTTTATAAATGTTTGACGAAATAGACACAAGTAATTGAAACTACATTCTATGGTTGAATTATCGAAATCGAATATGCCCCTTTTTATTAAAGTCTGGTAATCTAAAAATTAGGGAACAGACACCCTAATTGACGCGAATCCTAAAGATAGATCTATTGGGCCTAACAAACCCCATCCAAAGTACCGGATGCTTTAGTACTTCGAAATTTATATCATGTCCGAAGGAGGATCCCGGAATGATAGGGGATATTCTTATATGTATCTAGTTAATGTCGGTTACCAGGTGTTCACCATATGAATGATTATATTTGTCTCTATGCATGGGATGTATATTTATGAGAACTGGAAATGAAATTCTTGTGGTCTATTAAAATGATAGAAATAAATGATTATGGTAAACTAATGAACTCGCCAACCTTTTGGTTGACACTTTAAAGCATGTTTATTCTCAGGTGTTAAAGAAATCTTTCGATGGGCATTTGCTCATTTTAAAGATATTACTTGGAGTCTTTCATACCATATTTCGAAGAACGTTGCATTCGAGTCATTGAGTTCATCAAAGATTATTATTAAATTAATTTATAGTTGGATAGTGGATATTATGAAATGGTATGCATGCCTGTCAATTTTCGATGTTAAGAAAGTTTGTTTTTTAAAAACGAATGCAATGTTTGTAAATTGTATCATATAGAGGTCAAATACCTCGCAATGTAATCAACTATTGTGAATCGTTTCTAATGTATATGAACGGGTCCTTTCAGTTTGCACCCAAAATGATATCTGAAATCCTTAGATTATTTAATATGCTTCCTCATGATTAAATTGAACACTTCCATTACAAGAGTAAAAAGATAGGGTGACATTGGATCACCCTGTCTCAAGCCTCTTCCACCCTTAAAGAAGCCATGAACCTCACCATTGACACATATAGAGAAAGAAACAGTAGAGACACAAATCATGATCCAATCTACCATTTTTTTCAAGAAATCCAAACTTAACCAAAATGTCCCTCAAAAAACTCCAACTCACTTTGTCATAGGCTTTTTGGATGTCAATTTTCATTGCACATCTCTTGGGCCCTATAGCTCTTCCATAACCTCTCAACAACTCTTGGGTAAGTAAAATGTTATCCTGAATTGACCTTCCAGGAACAAAAGCACTTTGATTAAGACTAACCACTTTATGCAGCCCATTCTTGATCCTTTCTATAATTATTTTACTTATACCCTTATATAATACATTGCAACAGGCTATAGGCCTAAAATCAGACACCTTATTAGGGGTGTCAACTTTAGGGATAAGGGCTAAAAGGGTAGCATTGACTTCACCTAATAGTTTGCCAGTCTTAAAAAAGTCTTGAATTGCAATGCAAACCTCATTTCCAACCACAGGTCATGCCCTTTTAAAGAAACCAGCAGTAAAACCATCAGGACCAGAAGCTTTATCACTATCAATATCAAAAATAGCTTTCTTAATCTCTGAATCAGTCATCTCAACAACCATAGCATTAGCCTCTTCAAAAGAAAGTGACTTAGTAAAAATATCTCCAAGATTGTCCATTGGCTGAACATCCCTAGCTTCACCCAAAAACTGCTTAAAATGATTAACAATTTGACTAGCTACATCATGCCCATAAAACCTATCACCCTGCTCATTACAGATACTTTCAACACGACTTTTAACTCTCATTGATTTCATTATGCCATGAAAATACTTGGTGTTCTTATCACCATCTACCAACCATTTTAATCTAACTTTTTTGCTTAAGAACTTTTAACTCATCATTGCATGCTTCTGTATACTCCTTCAAAATTTGAACAGCTTCAAACTTAAGCTTTTTATTATGAGGATCATCATCAACTTCTAATTGACATTTTTCAAGCTTACCTTTAAGATCCACCACTCTAGAAAACACATTACCATTTTTCCAAATAAGCCTATTTAAGTCCTTTTTCATAGCCTTCAACTTTTTCACAGCTTTGAAATATTAAAATATTAAAAAGTTTATTGATTGACCAGAGACTCAAATTTGTAGGTAGAACTCGTTTCAAGTTTATATACAGTATTTCACTACAATAAACTGTTGAATTTATGACACTTTTAAACCGTTTATTGACACTTAAAACCCCTCAAACTAACATTTCTGACGCTTCTACTTGGTGTGGAAATTATGGGCCTCAGACATGTACTCTTGCTTTTGACGTTAAAAAATTTTCATAAACATATTACCCTTCGATGTTTAGTAGTGTGATGTTTAGTAGTGTAAAGGAATTTTTACTTTTTGACATTTGAAACTGTGAAAAAAACATTCACTTTTTTGACACTTTGTCAATAACATTCACTTTTTGACACTTGTGTTAGAAAAGTGGAAAGAGTAAAAAAGAAGAATTGTTGCTAACAACCCATTTCAAATAATATAACAAAAACAATCCAATCGTATCTCCAAATTGTTGCTAACATACAAAAACTACTCAAACTATAACATCTCAACTTTCTGAAAATCTCCCCTACAAAATTATCAACTGAACTGCATATTTATAAACTATCTTTACTGCATCTCCCTGCAATCAAATAAAATAAAATAATAATTATGGTCAAACAAAGCATACACGATCAAATATAGATCCATAAACAATAATAGTTGCACCAACAAAAAAACAAAGAATATTAGTTGTCGTGAAAATTACCTCATGCATATGATTAAAGTGGACAATTCTCACACAATGCACCCCAAGTAGATCTGGAAACAGAATGTTTCGAGTGAACAGCATGGCTAAGCATTAAACATATACTTAAAAGCCCTATGATATTTACCAATAGATATGTGCTTCCTGTTACTGATAAGTTACCAGCCTGTATAATATAACGCTCGGTTGGATAAACGATATATAGTTAAACTTCAATCTACATTCAAAATGATATACAAGTCCACAAATTCACATCCAAGTTGACGTATTACTTTAACTTTAATACATACTTATTACCAAACTGCAATTTCAAGTTTGTGGAACAATTAACAAAAATGCTCATCAATACTTGACTGACCTTGGTGTCGCATAAAGCCACCAATTGCTTGTGCAAACTATAATGTATATATCAGCAGGTTGTTGCCTCTATCATGAACACTTCCTTTAGTTCATAGCTACAACTCGTGATCACAAATATAAGTTGTCTAACATAAAGTCGCATAGTTTACATTTTTGCAGTCCATAAAAGTCTATAGAAGATAAGAGTGTACTTTAAGAAGTATAACCAACATTCCTTAACAGCTGCTAACATATAATACCTTGAGTGACACAACCTTTGATATAGCATGTGACGCCCCGTACAAAACCATTATGTACGATTCATCAACAACAGGTCCATTACACGGTATAATGCTACATGCTGTTTTAAAACAAGTTTTGAATTCATGAAAAGATAACGTCTTTACTGTAGTGACCCGTCCTAATCCATCTGGACGAAGTCTTAAATAGTTGGTCCCTTTGCGAGGTTCTGACCTCTATATGCCATGAACGACTCCATGTAATATGAGCAAATGCACAGCGGAAGATTTCTTTCATACCTGAGAATAAACATGCTTTAAAGTATCAACCAAAAGGTTGGTGAGTTCATAAGTTTATCATAAAACAATAAAATTCATCATTTTGATAGACCACAAGATTTAAATCCTGCATGGTACAAATGGGCCCGAATCCTATACCCACCTGTAATGTACATGCGATATCTTTTAAATACAGTACACATATCTCGTGTACGAAACCATTTTTCAACAATTCTTTGTAACCGTACACATATCTCGTGTACAAAATATCATACATATAACCTGTGTATAAAATCATTCTCTCGATACATAACATTCACTTTACTTTCATTGCTTGGCTTGATAACCGACCTTAACATATAATGCGCATCATTAATACCCCCAAAAACAGAACTTCTCGTCTGTATAATATATAAACTTCGAAGTACTAAACACCACGCCCACTAGCTCTTCCGTCTAGTGAACATTCTTGGTGGGGGTGTTAAACCCGGTAGCTACCTTTAGGATTCGCGTCAATTAGGCATGTACTAATTCTCAAAATTAGTGATGTTCCCTAATTCTTAGGTTACCAAGCAATAATAATCAGGGGAAAAATATTCATATCAATTGTGGCAATTATCATGTCCACATAATTCAATGGTGGCAATTATCACGTCCACATAATTCATTCGAGGAATGTTTTGCTTGTGTTTATCTCGTCAAACATTTATAAAAGCATTTCATGTATTCGCAGTTCAAAATGTATTTTCAAAAGCATTTAATAAAGCAGTTGTAAAAATAGCGCATGTATTCTCAGTCCCAAAAAATGTAAAGAGTAAATGGGAATCAAATGAACTCACGATACGATATTTTGTAGTAAAAATATGCATACGACGATACTAAACAATGCAGGGTTGGCCTTGGATTCACGAACCTATATCATTTGTATATATATTAAAATGTATAATCGTAATTGAACAAGTTTATATATTATACCTTAAATTATATATTATATATATTATTTGTGTATATATATTCAGAATGTTTAATAATAATATAGTTATTTTAATATATATATACATATATATATATATATATATATATATATATATATATATATATATATATATATATATATATATATATATATATATATATATATATATATATATATATATATATATATATATATATGATTAGTATTTTAATGAAAATCCTACTTGTCATATATATGAATATTTATCTAAATATTGTTAATATGATTAAACGTACTTATAACCTTAATAATATCTTTTAAAACTTTTATTTTCATAAATGTAATGATACATATAATACTGATAATAATGATAGTTTTAATGAAGATAAAATAATGATTTTAGTAAAAATAATCATAATGATGATAATAATGATAATATTAATATTAATCATAATAGTCATAATATTTAATAATAAAAATAATAACAATAATAATCATAAGAGTAATCGTAATACTACCTCATGGAAGTAGTCTTTAAAAAAATGTTCAAGTCCGGGTTTGAACCCGCGACGTCCCGCTAATCCGAAAATAATCCTAACCATTATGTCATTTGTGTTTTTCTGAAATAATCACCATCTTAATCTCTTTCAACCCTTTTTCGTCACTTCTTGTTCTTCCTAAAATTAACCGAATTCACCATAATCATAATATCAACATGATCATCCTATTATCATCATTTCTATCTAATCTATCTCGCCATCTTTATTTTTTTTTTCGTTTCCTTTTTCATATCATGATCATTATCATAATACCATACGCCATCATCAACATCATATTCGTTGTCATCATTTTTTATCATCATATGCATATCATCATCATCCTCGTCTATTATCATTATCATCCTATTTACCACATCATTATTTCATATACTGTATTTCTAGTATGCTTGTGACCCGTTACTATATAGGCTTTATAATTAATAATGGAATGCAACTTTGGACTGTTAAGATCATGGCCCAATAAAACTAGCCCATGTATGTTTTAATTTGATCCACAAACTAATCCAGTAACATCCCAAACAGAAAAGCTCGATTACTTTTACTGCTTAAATGGTGTTTTGATTCGATAATTAAGCAGGCAACATAATCGTATCATCATCAATTATCCACCGTCGCCATTATTAACAATATAACCTTAATATCATAACCTCATCATTATTGATATATCATCATCAACGCTATCTATTATTATTATTATTTACTATCATCATCTTCACCTATTCGTCTATATCTTCCATTAAACAGAAATATATTGTACAGCGGCGGCAAGAACAGACAGTATTAACATCATCAATTAAATTACGCGAATCGTGTGATAGTCAACACGAAACGCTTACTTTTGTGACCCAAATTATGCGGGTATTGTATAAATCTACACGTATCGCGTAATTCTGTGAATAAATACGCGGAACTCGTACCTCGTTACACAAAACACGTAATATTTTTATCATCAATACTGTAGCATCGTTGTCAAAATAGAAGACTGTAGCAGAAGGTTGCAGGTTATTTGATGGTGAGTTTCTAGATCATAACAGAAGTAAACAGTAGCGGCATAGTAATAAATAACGGGTGTAACAACTGTGGTATTTTTGGTGGTTGCTTGATTCGTTTACTATAAAAATCAGAAACAGAAAGAAAGATAGTGAGAGAGAGGAGGGTGATCTATCATAACCATCATCATCATGTTCATCATATCATCTTCATTATCGTGCTTCGTTAACAGCATTAGTGCAAGGGTTGTCTGGTTTGGTTATTGAAACAGAAATTTATTGCAACAAATTACAAGTGGGTTTCATTGAAAAAAAAATTATATAAGTAGCTGTAACACAAACAAGAGCATGACATTAGTTGTAATTCGATGGTTGAGGTGTTGGTATTCAACAGAAAACAGTAGCACGAGTATCAAAACAAGAAAGAAGAAACAAAAAAAAAATTGTGTAGCAGCATTCACGAAATTTACAGAAGAGAGAGAAGAGAGATAGATGACTATGGTGGTTTTAAGTATTTTCCGGTGGTGGAGATGAGTGCTTGTAGTGGCGACTGTGTTGATGGCCAAGCGGCGATGGTTCTAATGATGGTCGAGGTGGTGAGGTTCCTCGGTGGTGATTGTGGTTGACGGTTTATGGTGATGATGAAGTGGTGAAGGTGGTTACGGTGGCGGATGGGTCAAAGGTTGATGTAGCCGGTGATTGGTGTTTGGCAATCGACATGATTGCGGCTGGTTGTGGTGTTTGGAGAAGAAGAAGATGGGTGATGTGTCTCCTTAATCTCCATCTTTCTATATGTATATATGGAGTTATATATAAAATTTTTAATTTTAATATTAATAATAATTATAATAATAATTAATAGATATCAAGTGATTAGAAGGAGTACCGGAAGTCATAAAGCCAACAGTTAGCAGCCGGGTTAATTTGTAATATTGTGCCGACACCTTTTCACGGGGTGTGTCCATTGCTAAACAGTTACGGCTAAATTAATTCGAAAAAAATCCCATATTTTAAAATTAAGTCCATTTATTTATTTCAGTCATTACCTGTTTGAAACCTGATCAAAAAGGTTCGATAATTACTTATTTTCTGTTCCAATTTATATGTACGGAGTACAAAAACTTAGATTAAAAAGGTAATAAAAATATTTATCAAAACTATAATCTTTTTAATTAAATTTTGGACCAACTTTTATTTTAAAACTTCATATATATATATATATATATATATATATATATATATATATATATATATATATATATATATATATATATATATATATATATATATATATATATATATATATATATATTAGACCCATTTTAAAGATAATTAAACGTCAACTGAAAGTTACAGACATTTACCATTTAAGCTCAAAATTTATTATATTTAATATACACTATGTATATATATAATCAGTTTTAAATAACAAAAATTACTACGCAAATAAATATATATTAAATAATTAAATTAGATATAACAATATATATATACAAGAAATATACGTATAAAATATTAGTTTTTATTACAATGTATTTTATTTTATATATTTATTTATAACAATAAATGTATATAATAGTTTATTAATGTTCATGTTATTATATATATTATACATATATATATATATATATATATATATACACATATTTATATAGATCCACATATTTACAAGCAATGGTTCGTGAATCATTGGGGACAGTCGAAGGTCACATGAATATATGAAAATAGTTCAAACTTTTTGAGACTCAACATTACAGACTCTGCTTATCGTGTCGGGATCACATATATAGATTAAGTTTAAATTTGGTCGGAAATTCCCGGGTTGTCACAGTACCTACCCGTTAAAGAAATTTCGTCTCGAAATTTGAGTGAGGTCGTCATGGCTAACAATAAAAATGTTTTCATGACGAATATGAATTGATAAATAGAGTTTCATCATTATTGAGTAATACAGATAAAACGATTCGATTATGTGAAACGTACGAGTGAAGCTGCCACAAAAGAGTGAAAGGAGTAAATGTAGGTTTGTCTTAACCGGTGACGTAGTCACGGTTGATTTCTGGAATTCAAGGAATTTTGAGAAAATCTTTGTAATAAGATTCGATTCTTCGATAATTAAAGAAATTAAAATTTTCTTTTCTTAAATGCAATAATATGTCTCGATTGTTCGGTCTAACTTTTCAAATTACCAGAAGTCACGAGAAAAGATAGAACTATCAGGAAGATACGTTCTTGATATGTTTAGAGATTAGATAGAATGTAAGAGTCGTGTAATATGGCACATGATGACGGTATAGTCTGTGCATCATCACGTTCCATTAGAACTCAGCATGACTTACTGTAATATAATCACGTTGATCAAGTGTCATTATATTATAATAACTCATGCTTCAGCTCCTAACACTACTTCAAAAACATTCATAATTTGAACTCGAAGGTTTACAGAATATAGAAACTATACAGTTTCTTTTATGATGTAATATTGATAATGCGAGAACATAAATAATTATCGGACAAGAATATTGATAGTTTGAGCAGAGTGTATATAATACTATTAAAGTTTACAAGGAAATACTATTAAATACGATACATTTTTACACAAGATATTTATTTATTTAGAGAATGGATATACTTAAACCTTGCTACAACACTTATAGGCAGTGTACCTAATCGTACAGTAGTGTAGTTTTTAGTAAGTCCGGTTCGTTCCACAGGGAATCTTTTTAAACAAAGCTTAACGCTATATTAGTTTACTTTTATAAAAATACAAATATATATATAAGTAATATTATTATTATAAAGGGGGGTTTTTACCGTTTAATGACCGGTTTGTCGATTTTAAAACTTTAGTCGCAGTTAAAACCAAATGTAAAATAATAAATAAAAGACTTAATTTAAAGCGTAAAGTTTACGATAATGAAATTGCGAATAATAAAAGTGCGATAAAATAAAATTGCGATAAGTAAAAAGTACGATAATTAAAAGTGCAATTAAATACAATAACAATAAAAATGCGATAATTAGAAGTGTAATTAAATATAAAATAAAGGAAATTAAATATGAAATAAAAGAATTATGCTTATTTAAACTTCCGTAATCATGATGTTTGACGTATTGATTTTAGTTTTATGCCCATGGGTTAATTGTCCTTTGTCCTGGATTATTTAATATATCCGTCTGGTTTTTGTCCATAACAGTCCATCAGTCATAAATATAAAGTGCGAGTGTCCTCGTCAAATTATCCTTATACCCGAAGTTAAATATTCCAACTAATTGGGGACTTAAACTGTAACAAGATTTTAATACTTTGTTTAATAATTACACCAGGATGTCGACTGAGTGTAATCCAAGGTTTTAATATTTTGTTATCAATTATACCAAGTGTCCTTGTACATAATTTCACCCCTGTTTTAATTATTCTAGTGGCTATTAATCCATTCCCGTGTCCGGTTAAATGAACGCTTATTCGTACATATAAATACCCCGCCCATCGTGTCCGATCGAGTGTATATGGTAATTTATAGGAACGCCCAATTTTAAATCTTTATATTAACATTAACAAACTATCATTTAGTTAAACAAATATAAAGCCCATTAATAGCCCATAGTCTAATTTCCACAAGTGTAGTTCTTTTATCCAAACCCCAATTATGGTACAAAGCCCAATTACCCAGTTTTAGTAATTAGCCCAACATCATGATTACTTCGGATTAAATAAGCATAATAATAACTTAGCTACGAGACATTAATGTAAAAAGGTTGAACATAACTTACAATGATTAAAAATAGCGTAGCGTTACACGGACAGAATTTCGACTTACACCCTTACAACATTCGCTAACATACCCTTATTATTAGAATTAAAATTAAAATTAAAATTAAAATTATAATATAAATATAAATATATACGTTTAGATAGAGAGATTGATATATGATGGATGAAAAAATGCTCAGAATTCGGTTGGCTTTATAGGGAGTTTCAAAGTTTGGGGCTCCGCGACTCGCGGCACTTTTGGCCTTCAAACTCCGCGAGTCGTGGAGATTGAAATTACAGCTCGGTCCCTTTTGGAGTCTTTCTTGCCGACGGTTTTAAATATAAATATAATATATTAAATAATTATAAGAATTATTTAATTATTATATTATATTTATGTGCATAGTTGACTTGTAATTTTTAGTCCGTTGCGTCGAGCGTTGAGAGTTGACTCTGGTCCCAGTCCCGGATTTTCGAACGTCCTTGCGTACAATTTAATATCTTGTACTTTGCGTTTTGAATCTTGTACTCTTGTAATTTCGAGACGTTTCTTATCAATAATTGGAACCTCTTTGATTGTCTTTTGTACTTTTGAGCTTTTTGGTCGTTTGCGTCTTCAATTTGTCGAATTTGTCTTTTGTCTTCACCTTTTATTATTTAAACGAATATCACTTGTAAATAGAACAATTGCAACTAAAAGCTTGTCTTTCTTGAGGAATAATGCTATGAAATATATGTTCGTTTTTAGCATTATCAAATATTCCCACACTTGAGCGTTGCTTATCCTCAAGCAATATCGTCTTGAAATACAAGAATCACTTCTTTATTCTTCACACTTTGTATATCAGTGATTTCTATACAGCGGTATAAACAATGGTAGTAACGATATGGTTTACAGTCCCACATGACTATAAAAATTTAGATCCATTAAGGAAATTGGATCTTTATGAAAACATTTGATCTTTTGAAAATTAAATCTAGTTTTTACCCTAGATAAGTTTTCCGGAATAACCCTTCACCGGTGTTTGCAAAATATTTTTGTGGGTTTGGTGGGTTTCAGATTTGAAAATTTTAGCTCAAAACTTGCGGTTTTGTGTCACCCACTTGCTAACCTTGTATTTGGAAAGCAACACATCCAGTTTACTTGTCCCGTATATTACCTTTCGGTAAACTACCGTCCGGTTGTAAAGGAAAGCGTTGAACAAGCAACTGTTAAGGCAATGTCCCCTGACATACTTTTAATTATGGTCTATAACGTGTTGGACGCAATTACTATCCTTGGTAGGAGCAATAGTAAAGCTCACCCTTATGATTTTTCGGTCTGGCACAAGGTCATGTCTTTGACCACTATGCAACCACCGTTCTTACGGTTGACACCCGATTTAGTTCAGGTGACCTAATGAATTCCAGGTGAATTCTTAGGATTTTACGTTCAATGGTAATGAACGCATTGAAAATAGGGTTTTCAGAAAACAAATCGGTTTGTAATTTTGATCAAAATATTTTCTCATTCAAGCTCGAGTTTAGATATCATTGAATTCCATGAGTTTGAATTCTCAATCTTTAAGGTCAATCTCTAGGATTGAGTAATATCAGACTTAAAAGCTGATTTTTGATCTTTTAAGGAGATTATCCTTTCTGGGGATCTGATTCATTAGTCTTATCAAGCTAATTTGCATGGTGCCCCCCCATTTTACGAAATAAATCCTTCTCATGGTTAGGATAAATCTGACCACTTGGCGACCCTGTTTAATGCTGAGGTCCGTGGATTTCCTGCTGATTTTAGTGATGACTTTTCTCAATTTTTCGTCAACCTACAGCTGGTCTGGACTACAACTTCATGACCTAAATCAAGAAGCGCGTTTCTTTTTCGGAAGACTTTACTTCCTTTTAATGATGGAATTGATTCATCGTGCAGATCCATCTATTCTTTTCTTTCATCGGGTAAAACAGTTTAGTTTAGTCCAAAGCAAAAGTATTTTCAGTTATTTGTTACAGAAATATGTGATATATGTTTTGAATAACTTGGTAAATTTTCCCACACTTGGCTTTTATTTTCCTTTTTATCGTCCTCTATTCCATTTTAAATGAATTTTAACATTTTGGTTTGTTTCTCAATTTATGTCCTTTTTGAGGTAACAATAATTTCGGTGTTAAAACCTAGTTTTATCGTTCATAAATATGTATAAACATGATTTTGAGTTCATTTAATTGAAAATTTTTAAAACTTTTACTAGAATTGGGTAGTCAGTATATAAGACTAGGGCTGTTCTTTATTATCAGAGAGCACTAGATTCTAATACAACTACTGCTTTACTAGTATTTTTAATGGTAACCAAGTGTATAAAGTAAAAACTTTTAAAATCCGAAAGAATTTAACCCCTTCCCACACTTAAGATCTTGCAATGCCCTCATTTGCAAGAAATCAGTAACAATTTAAATTATTGAGGGTGATTTGTGTGAAAATGATTAAATTTTTACCAAAGTTTCCAAATATATTGGCGTTTGTTTGCTGAATGATAAATGGTGCACATCATTTGTTCATTCCGTCTTGTTGTTATTTCACATATATTTTGCATCTTGTCGTCAAAATTAGTTGCTTTTGCTGAACTTAATGCCAGTTTTTGAAAATGCGTTGTTTTACCCTGTTGTATACATAAGATAAACTGCAAACATATATACATATTTTTGAAGTTTGGTATATTACCCCACGTTCAAAAATTATTAAAATCTAAGAATAAAAGTTAGAAAATTATAAAAACTATTACAATATTATCATAAGTATTAAACGTATCAATCATTACAAATTACAAAAAAAAAAAAAAACTAAGTAGACTAGGGATGATACTGGTACCAATAGGGGTTCCAGGCATAACCATAGGTGCTATAGAATGCTTCGGCAGGGTTATACGTAGGATACGGTGGTTGCATCTCTATAGACCAGGGAGGGAAGATGGGTTTCGGTGTAGGAATATAGTTTCTACCTATATGTTGGCAATGAGCTATGATTTGGTTCTGATGAACTTGCCAATCTTCAAATGCTCTCTGTCTAGCATTTTCGTACTCCTGTGAAGCTATAAACCTTTGCATTTCTTGCATCTCATTTCCCCCTCCTACATTACCTTGCTGTTGGTTTCTCTCAACCTGTGGATGTCTACCATGGTATTGTACTGCGGCGTTATTTCGCCTCTTCAAAACTTTCGCACCATGGTATACATTTAAACCTATAGTATCGCGGGGTTCTGGTTCTTCCACTAATAATCCCCCCCGACTTATATCCACATCGAGATATTCAGCAATCAAAGTAATAAAAATACCACCTCCTATTATGCTATGCGGCCTCATCCCCCTAACCATAGCTGATAAATAATAACCCACACAATACTGTATACTTACAGCGCTTTGTGGGTCTCGAATACACATATGGTAAAACAAATCCTGTTCATTTACTTTTCCCTTGTTCTTACCCCTTTGTGTAATCAAATTAGCTAAAAACCTATGAATTACTCTTAATTCAGCTCTATCTATATCCAAATAAGAGTAATTTCCCCCTTTGAAACGGTGATGGCTTGTCATTTGACTCCACACACCGTGTGTATCAAAATTTTCATCTATCTTTCTACCATTTAGTATCAACCCTCTACAATCGGCAGATGCTAACTCCTCAGGCGTATATATACGTAAAGCCTGAGCCATGTCTAGTAAAGACATGTGGCGCATCGAACCGCCTAACAAAAATCTAATAAAAGAACGATCGGTTAAACTAGCTACCTGATCATTCAACTCTATACTACACAACAATTCTTCACACCATAGTTTATATACAGGTCTACGCATGGTGAATAAACGTACCCAGTCATTAAAAGTAGAATTACCATACCTCTGTACAAGTAATTCTCTAATTGGCCCAGCCAATTCTACAGCTTCTAAGGGTCCCCATTCTATGACCCTAGGTACCTCAACAACCTTAGAATGAAGAGTATGCAAACCCCTTTGATATTTTGGATAATCTATCCAAAGTCTGTCAAATCTCAGGTTCGGGTGCAACTCTTCCAAGTGCATATCAGAAAATGTCATGACTGGGTGAGGTATATCTTGCTTGTAGTAGTTATCCACCTCCTGTTGTTCTGCATTCTCAGCAGGAGCATTGCGAGCTTGGGATGAAGATTCACCCCTTTCAGTCTGCAAAACACATCAAACACAATTTTTGTGCATCCAAATATGCATTAGTGTCAGCAAAATCATCAATCTAAATAATTACAATGACATGATCAATTTATATCAAACTTAAGCTTATTTTCATATTTTCATCAAATCTACACTTTTTCAAATAAGCATATACGAAAATGTTCGCCAAGTTCATAAGCATTCAATTCAAATAACATGTCAAAATAATCATTACTAGCAATTAAACAAGTTTCAAATGGCATTATCTCTCAAAAATCAAGTTCATGAATTTTAGACTTGAAAAAGTCCACTTTAATTCTCAAAATCATGTTTAGGCTCAAAGTTTGGATCATTTAACTACCTAGACATGTTATACTACTTAATTTAGCAACAATTCATGACAAAAATCTGCCATAACCTGTTTATATCAAAAAGCCCCAAATTGCTCAAGAACACAAACCCTAGATTACTCAAAATTTGAAGTTTAAGGCTTCTAATCATGTTAAATAGCATCAATCTAGGTTATACAAGCATAATACATAAACAATTTAAGCCTAATTACACTAAAAAGCATCAAAATCAAATTGGAAAAAAAATTGCTCAAGAACACTAATTTTCGAATTAAATGGTGTTTAGGTGTAGAAATTTACCGTTTTTCTTGAGTAATTCCTAGATAGCATCCTTCTCAACATGATTTTAGTAAAAAATTTGGTGATTAACGGTTAAAAATTGTGATTTTGGGGTGTATTTTTCGGGTTTTTCGTGCAGTATGTTCGCAGTATTGGTGTGTTTGTGGGTTGGGACCGATCTGTTCCAGCTATTATATTTTTTCTGTATTTCGGTCCTCCCGCGACTCGCGACATTTAAGCCTTCAAACTCCGCGAGTCGCGGAGTTTGGTTTTTTTTTTTTTTTTTATATATAATCATTAACTTATAAAATAATTAAGTAATTAATTTTTAAAATTTTGTTTCCCTTGTTATTTAGGACGAGGTCGTTTCGGATTGATGTCCTAGTCCGTCCTTCGACAAAATTTTAAAATTTGTCTTTTTGTAGCGATTGTTTTAAAAGCTAAGATTTTTGGGTTGTTTAATGTTTTTGGCATACTTTAATTCAATAAGATTAAAAATAATGATAATAAAAGTTCTCGTCCCTCTCTCGGGTAAAGCAATTTCGGTTTAAAGACCTAGTCTTCAACTTACGACGAAATTTAAAAAATCATATTTTTAACTTAATGAGATAAAGTAAATTTTTGTTTTTAAATTCACACAATTTAAATATAAATTTCAAAATTAATATTAAAAATTCATACCAAACTTAAAATTTGAAATGCATAAAAATAAAATTCATATTTTAAAAATTAAAAATTCACACCAATCTTAATTTAAAAATTCATATTATAAATTCACACCAAACTTACAATTTAAATTGCATAACATTAAAAATTCACACCAAACTTATATTAATTTTTTTCAAATATTTACAATTTTAAATATATTGTTTTTACAAAGTTTACAATATTAATTTAAGATTTAAATATTAATTTTAAAAACATAGTAAAAAATAAAATTAAAAATCTTTTTGGCTTTTTATCCCACTTTAATCAATCAAATATTATCAAAAATATGCGCCCCTCTTTTCGGTAAAGTAATTTCGGTTCCAAAACCTAATTTAACTCATGACGAATTTTTGAAATATTTTGGGTTGATTGATTAAAGATATTTATACCTTAAGAATAAACGTTAAATTTCGCAGTGATGTAATAAATTTTTGAATGATATCAATAATTTCGGTCGCCAAACCTAATTTTATTCAATACCAATTTAATACTTTTTAGCGAACAAATTAGCGTTTATTATCAAAAGGTTAAAAATAAAAAAAAATAAAATAAAAACTGTACAGACTTACCTGTGAAATAGATTTCTTAGTTATATGATCTATCCCATTCATAAGATAGTCGGTTTAATTGGTTTTCCATAGCTACATAGGCGTAACCTCGAGCATTTAGTGTCTTTTCTTCTAAACATATGAACGGTCCGTCTCTGCATAAAGTAACAAATTCGGTATTTGAATAGGTTTGATTATTTGAACATTTACCTCCATGTGACCATTTTCCGCATTTGTGACATCTTTCTAGGTGTCGTGCTCTTCTTTTCGCTGCGGATTTTGATTTTCCTTTACCAAATTGTAACTTATTATCTTCGCATCTGGATTCTTTTCTAACTCCGTCCATTCTTTCTCTGATTACTGATACTAGTTCACTCGGTAGTATGTCATTATTACATTTAGTGATCAAAGCGTGTAGCATTAGACCATGGTTTAGTTCACAGACAGTCTTCATTTCCTAAAAAAATAAAAATTCAGAATGGGGGGAGAAGACTAGTTCTTTAGGGTCTGCTAGGGAAAGACCATTCGGGTTCCATTTTCGAGAACTACACGAAAACAGATAATCTAACTCTAACAGAAATAAATATTATCCTTTAAAGACTTGATTCTCCCCACACTTAGTTAGCTGTGGTGTCGAAATTGTGATTAACTTCGTTGTCGACTTCCATCGGACCATGTATGTAATGTTTAACTCTGTGACCATTAACTTTAAATTCAATCCCTTTTGAATTTATTAATTCTATCGTTCCGTATGGAAAAACTCTTTTGACTATGAATGGTCCAGACCATCTTGATTTCAATTTTCCAGGGAATAGCTTGAATCGTGAATTGAAAAGAAGAACTCTGTCTCCTTCTTTAAATTCTTTTGAACTTCTGATTCTTTTATCATGCCATTTCTTCGTTCTTTCTTTATAGATTAACGAATTTTCGTATGCTTCATGTCTTAATTCTTCTAATTCGTTTAGTTGACTTAATCGTAGACGTCCGGCTTCATGTAAATCAAGATTACATGTCTTCAAAGCCCAAAATGCTTTGTGTTCAATTTCTACTGGAAGATGACATGCTTTTTCATAAATAAGTCTAAAAGGTGTGGTTCCAATTGGAGTTTTGTAGGCTGTTCTAAAAGCCCAGAGTGCATCCTCCAATTTAATGGACCATTCCTTCGGATTTGATCCTACGGTTTTCTCTAGAATACGTTTTAAAGCTCGGTTGGTATTTTCAACTTGTCCACTTGTTTGTGGATGATATGCGGTGGAGATTTTATGAGTTACTCCATATCTTTTAAGAACTTTCTCAAGTTGATTATTACAGAAATGAGTACCCCGATCACTTATTAAAGCTTTCGGTGTTCCAAACCTTGCAAAAAGACGTTTTAAAAAGTTGACTACAACTCGTACATCGTTAGTTGGGAGAGCTTGTGCTTCCGCCCATTTAGATACATAATTAATGGCTACGAGTATATATAGATTATTATGAGATTTTGGAAATGGACCCATAAAGTCAATACCCCAAATGTCAAATACTTCACATACTTGGATGACATTTTGTGGCATTTCATCACGTTGACTTATTTTTCCGGCCCTTTGACAAGCATCACAGGATTTGCAAAGAAGGTGTGCGTCTTTGTAAATTGTAGGCCAATAGAATCCAGCATCATAAACTTTTCTTGCTGTTAGTTGAGGCCCATAATGCCCTCCTGTTGGTCCTGTGTGACAATGGTTTAATATTTTACTAGCTTCATCTCCAAATACACATCGGCGTATTATTCCATCGGGACAACTTTTAAACAGATGTGGATCTTCCCAAAAATAGTGTTTTATATCACTGAAGAATTTCTTTCGTCTTTGTTACGATAATCCTTTTTCAAGGAATCCACAAACTAAGTAGTTTGCATAGTCTGCAAACCATGGAATTTCTTTATAATCTATCTTCAATAGATATTCATCAGGAAAGTTGTCTTGTATGGCCGATTCATTTAGAACTTCTAATTCGGGATTTTCAAGACGAGAAAGGTGATCAGCGGCGAGATTTTCTGCTCCTCTTTTATCTCGGATTTCAATATCAAACTCTTGTAAGAGTAAGATCCAACGGATTAATCTTGGTTTAGCATCTTGTTTTGAAAATAGGTATCTAAGAGCAGAATGGTCGGTATAGACCACCGTTTTTGCTAGAACGAGATATGATCGAAATTTGTCAAAAGCAAAGACAATAGCAAGGAGTTCTTTTTCAGTAGTTGTATAGTTCGTTTGTGCTCCTTGTAACGTCTTACTAGCATAATATATAGGTTGAAATCGTTTTTCAATCCTTTGTCCTAAAACGGCTCCCATTGCAAAATCACTTGCATCGCACATTAGTTCAAATGGTAGATTCCAATTTGGTGTTATCATGATCGGCGCATTAGTTAGTTTCTCTTTAAGAATATTAAAAGATTTGATACACTCATCTGAAAAGATGAATGGAGCATCCTTTTCTAGGAGTTTATTCATAGGAGTGGCAATTTTAGAAAAATCTTTTATGAAACGTCGGTAAAAACCGGCATGCCCTAGAAAACTCCTAACTCCTCTAACATTGGTGGGATGTGGAAGTTTAGCAATTACATCTACTTTAGCTCTATCCACTTCAATTCCTTCTTTTGAAATTTTATGTCCAAGAACGATGCCTTCTTTAACCATGAAATGGCATTTCTCCCAATTAAGTACTAGATTTGATTGTTCGCATCTAATAAGCATTCGTTCCAGATTAACTAGACATGATTCAAATGTATCACCGAAGACTGAAAAGTCATCCATGAATACTTCCATGCATTCTTCTATCATGTCGTGAAAAATCGCCATCATACATCTTTGAAAGGTTGCTGGGGCGTTGCAAAGTCCAAATGGCATGCGTTTGTAAGCAAAAGTACCATAAGGGCACGTGAATGTGGTTTTCTCTTGATCTTCGGGTGCTATTGGAATTTGAAAATATCCGGAAAATCCATCTAGAAAACAATAGTAACTATTTCCGGCTAATCTTTCCAACATTTGATCAATGAAAGGTAAGGGAAAGTGATCTTTTCTGGTGGCGTCATTTAATTTTCTATAATCAATACACACACGCCATCCTGTTACAGTCCTAGTAGGAATAAGCTCATTTTTCTCATTTGTAATGACAGTCATGCCACCCTTCTTAGGCACGCATTGAACTGGGCTTACCCATGGACTATCAGAGATTGGATAAATTAAACCTGCATCTAGTAGTTTAATAATCTCTTTCTTAACTACATCTTGCATATTAGGATTTAGTCTTCATTGGCGTTGCACATACGTTTTATGACCTTCTTCCATAAGGATTTTATGTGTGCAATACGAAGGACTTATTCCTTTAATATCATGAATCTTCCATGCAATGGCTGGTTTATGAGCTTTCAACACAGAAATGAGTTGTGATTTCTCATTTTCAGTAAGAGAAGACGATATTATTACAGGTAATTCAGATTCACCATGTAAATAAGCGTATTCCAAATGGTTTGGAAGTGGCTTTAACTCTAATTTCGGAGGTTCTTCTATCGATGATTTGTATCGATATCTGTCTTCTTCTTTTAGCATTTGAATTTCTTCTGTTGTTGGTTCATATCCATTAGCTATAATTGTAGCTAACATTTCAGCTTCATCAATTGGTTCATTACCTTCTCCTAAAGAACATTCTCCTGTTCCTTGTAATTCTGGAAATTCTTCTAATAATTCTGCATGTGCATCTATAGTTTGAATATAATAGCATGTATCATCTGCAGATTGCGGTTGTTGCATTGCTCTATCAACTGAAAAGGTAACACTCTCATCCTCTATACTTAGGGTCAGTTTCTTACCGAACACGTCTATCATTGCTTTAGCCGTGTTTAAGAATGGTCTTCCTAATATGAGAGGAACTTGAGAATCTTCTTCCATGTCCAAAACAACAAAATCTACTGGAAATACTAAAGTACCAACTTTAACTAGCATGTTCTCCATTATCCCTCTAGGATATTTTATTGATCTATCGGCTAGTTGTATGCTTATTCTGGTTGGTTTCAATTCTCCAAGGTCTAGTTTAGCTTATAGTGAATACGGCATTAGATTTATACTAGCACCTAAGTCTGCCAATGCTTCTATTGAACTAAGACTACCCAGAAAATATGGAATTGTGAAACTTCCTGGATCAGATAGTTTTTCTGGTATCTTATTTAACAGCACTGCTGAACAATTAGCATTCATAGTAACAGCAGAGAGTTCTTCCATTTTCTTTCTATTTGAGATTAGATCTTTCAAGAATTTAGCATATCTAGGCATTCCTGAAATTACATCAATGAAAGGAAGATTTACATTTATCTGTTTAAACATATCCAAGAATTTGGATTGCTCGGCTTCAAGTTTCTCTTTCTTCATTTTACTCGGGTAAGGAAGTGGTGGTTGGTATGGTTTAACATAAGGTTTATCCTTAGCTGTGTTATCTTCATTAACCTTTTCAACTATCGGTTCTTTTTCCTTATCTTGATCAGGTTGTGGTTCTTGTGGAGTAGGAATAGCTTCATCAGAAGTTACAGGTATTTCAGGTGGTTTAAGTGTTGTACCACTTCTTGTGGTAATGGCTTTAGCTGTTTCATTTTGGGGGTTAGCATTTGTATCACTAGGTTGACTTCCCGGTTTTCTTTCACCTATTAACCTTGCTAGGTTACTTACTTCTTGTTCCAGATTTTGAATAGAAGCTTGTTGATTTCTAAATGCTTGAGTATTTTGTTCATTAGTTTGTTTCTCAGATGTGAAAAACTGCGTTTGAGTTTCAACTAGCTTCGTCATAATATCTTCTAAATTCGGCTTTTTATCATCGGTTTGTTGTGGTGGTTTGTTTTGAAAATTAGGTCTTTGCTGATTGTAATTATTATTGGATACTTGTTGATTGCTAGGACCTTGTTGGTTATTGTATGGAATATTTCTGTTATAATTCTGGTTTTGATTGTAAATCGGTCTTGGCGGTTGATAATTATTCTGATAATTATTTCCAGGCCTTTGGTTTATGTATGAAATATTCTCTCTTTGTTCCATTGTTAATTCAATACTGAGACAATCTTTTGTCAAATGTGGTCCTCCACACTGCTCACAACTAATTCGTATTGAGTGAATATCTTTAGTCATCTTTTCCATTCGTCTCTCCACAGCATCTATCTTTGCGGAAATGGAATCTAAGTCATGGCTAGAATCGGCTCTAGCTGCTTTAGATGATCTAACGATATCTTTTTCTTGGTGCCACTCATGTGAGTGGGAAGCAGTGTTATCAATAATTTTGTAAGCATCAGTTTCGGTTTTCTTCATAATAGAACCACCAGCTGCTATATCTCTGTCTTTCCTTGTAGTGATGTCGCATCCTTGGTAAAATATTTGTACTATTTGACAGGTGTCTAAACCATGTTGCGGACATCCTCTTAACAACTTTCCATATCTAGTCCATGCCTCATATAGAGTTTCATTCGGCTTTTGTGTAAACGTAACAATTTCTGCTTGAAGTCTTACGGCTTTAGATGCAGGAAAGAATTGTTTAAGAAATTTTTCAACTAAAACGTCCCATGTATCGATCGCCCCTTCAGGTAACGATTCCAACCAATCTTTGGCTTCTCCCTTTAAAGTCCAGGAAAATAACATGAGATATATCTGTTCATCCTCCACTTCTCGGATTTTAAATAGTGTGCAGATCCTATTAAAGGTACGTAGATGTTCATTTGGATCTTCCTTCGGCGCACCACTAAATTGGCATTGATTAGTCACCATGTGTAGAATTTGTCCTTTGATTTCATAATCTGGCGCATTAATGTCTGGATGAGTAATTGTGTGACCTTGGCCAGTGCGTTTAGCTCTCATTCGGTCTTCCATACTTAAAGGTTCCAGATTCTCCATAATTGAATTTGTTGAATCGGAATCACTAGAGGATTCTGATTTAATGGTTCGTTCCTCAACAATCTCTGTTTGAATGATTGGTGGTTCCGGAGGAAAGTTTAGTGGTTCAGGATCTACGAATCGTTCCTGAATATTCTCCGGATTCTCAATTGTGAGGTCGGGTTCAAAAAATGGATTATCGGAAATTTGAACTGAAGAACTTGGTCGACTGGATGACGATTCTAAAGAAAAATCAACGGCAGTAATATTTGCTAAATGTCTTGATCTAGTTACAGGTGGTGAACGTCTTGCTCGGTGCATTCACTGAATATCCTATTAGTTTTTAAAAGGAAAGAAAAATTATAATAAGTTATCCAATCAATAGACTTTTCTGATTTTGCCCACGTTTCGAATAGCCAAAAGATGCAGCAGAGGGGCAGGATTCGTTTGGTCTCAATATAATTGAGGACTGTTTGGCTCCAATAACCCGGTCCACGTACAAATCCAACTATTACTACGAACCAGAAAATTTTGATGTCTATTAATTTAACCACTTAAAATAAATTTTCGTAATTTTAAGAAATTTAGATAAGAAGTAGAATAAAAATCTATGTCCTAAAACTAGAATAGCGAGAAATAAGAAAGAAAAAGAGTTCGTCGAAAAAGGTCGAAAAAGAAAAATGGTTGAAAAATAAAAGGTGACGGAAAAATAAAAGAAACTTATAAAACTTAAAAATACTTGACTAACCTAACCTTATTACTACAACTAACTTAAAATTATAATCGCAAATTGAGATTACTAATTGGAATGATAATTGATACATAGGTAAAAGTCGTCTAAAATATTAAAGCTTACAGGAAAAACTAAATCCCAAATGGAAATAACTTAAAAAGAAACTAAAACTTAAAAAGGCGTCGCAAAATTCTAAAGCACCTAAATCTTAGTCTAAAGAAAAAGCACTTAAGGAATTCTACGGCAAAGCCTAAAAATCTAGAAGTAAAAATAACTATGGCAAAAACTAAGTTTAAAACTAAATATGAGCTAAAAATACAAATATTACGCTAAAATGATTAAAAAGGGACAAAATATAAAAATATACAAAAAGTTGTAAAAATTACAATTTTTATAAAAATATTATTTTTATATTATTTATTTATTAAAACTATTAATTTTACAATTTAATTAAACTAATTTAACTAAATAAAACAAATTAAATAAAAAGTAAAACTTAAAATAAAACTAATTATAATAATAATAATAATTAGGGTTAAATAATAATAATAATTAATTAATACCCGTAATTAATTGCAGTTTAGGGTTTCTGTCGCGTGTCAGAGTTACTCCGCAAGTCGCGGTATTTCAAGCACCAAACTCCGCGAGTCGCGGGGATCCGAATTTCAACTCTGGCACAGTTTTAAATCGACGCGTTTTTTTTTATTTTTATTTTTTATTTTCTGTTTTAAATTTAATTAATCTATTTATATAAGTTAAATAAGACTTATCTTTAAAAACTAAGATAAAAATAAAATACTTTATAATTTTATAAATAACAATCTAAAAAATAGATTTATATATAATTATTTTTTTTTTCGGTTTTATATTTATAAAATATATTTATAAAATAAATTAAATAAAACTTATATTTTTACAAACTAAAGAAACTTTATAAAACTTAAATATTTATCAAACTCCTAAAAATATTTATATTTTTGTTTTTCTTTTTATATTTTCGAATATTTAAAACGTATTTTTATAAAAACGAATTTTAATAAAAGTAAACTAAATTTTTTTTTTTTTTTATATTAGCGTTGCGCTTCCGGCTTTTAAGAGATTCCCCGGCAGCGGCGCCAAAAATACTTGATAGTTTGAGCAGAGTGTATATAATACTATTAAAGTTTACAAGGAAATACTATTAAATACGATACATTTTTACACAAGATATTTATTTATTTAGAGAATGGATATACTTAAACCTTGCTACAACACTTATAGGCAGTGTACCTAATCGTACAGTAGTGTAGTTTTTAGTAAGTCCGGTTCGTTCCACAGGGAATCTTTTTAAACAAAGCTTAACGCTATATTAGTTCACAAATATATATATAAGTAATATTATTATTATAAAGGGGGTTTTTACCGTTTAATGACCGGTTTGTCGATTTTAAAACTTTAGTCGCAGTTAAAACCAAATGTAAAATAATAAATAAAAGACTTAATTTAAAGCGTAAAGTTTACGATAATGAAATTGCGAATAATAAAAGTGCGATAAAATAAACTTGCGATAATTAAAAAGTACGATAATTAAAAGTGCAATTAAATACAATAACAATAAAAAATGCGATAATTAGAAGTGCAATTAAATATAAAATAAAGGAAATTAAATATGAAATAAAAGAATTATGCTTATTTAAACTTCCGTAATCATGATGTTTGACGTGTTGATTTTAGTTTTATGCCCATGGGTTAATTGTCCTTTGTCCTGGATTATTTAATATGTCCGTCTGGTTTTTGTCCATAACAGTCCATCAGTCATAAATATAAAGTGCGAGTGTCCTCGTCAAATTATCCTTATACCCGAAGTTAAATATTCCAACTAATTGGAGACTTAAACTGTAACAAGATTTTAATACTTTGTTTAATAATTACACCAGGATGTCGACTGAGTGTAATCCAAGGTTTTAATATTTTGTTATCAATTATACCAAGTGTCCTTGTACATAATTTCACCCCTGTTTTAATTATTCTAGTGGCTATTAATCCATTCCCGTGTCCGGTTAAATGAATGATTATTCGTACATATAAATACCCCGCCCATCGTGTCCGATCGAGTGTATATGGTAATTTATAGGAACGCCTAATTTTAAATCTTTATATTAACATTAACAAACTATCATTTAGTTAAACAAATATAAAGCCCATTAATAGCCCATAGTCTAATTTCCACAAGTGTCGTTCTTTTATCCAAACCCCAATTATGGTACAAAGCCCAATTACCCAGTTTTAGTAATTAGCCCAACATCATGATTACTTCGGATTAAATAAGCATAATAATAACTTAGCTACGAGACATTAATGTAAAAAGGTTGAACATAACTTACAATGATTAAAAATAGCGTAGCGTTATACGGACAGAATTTCGACTTACACCCTTACAACATTCGCTAACATACCCTTATTATTAGAATTAAAATTAAAATTAAAATTAAAATTAAAATTAAAATTAAAATTATAATATAAATATAAATATATACTTTTAGATAGAGAGATTGATATATGATGGATGAAAAAATGCTCAGAATTCGGTTGGCTTTATAGGGAGTTTCAAAGTTTGGGGCTCCGCGACTCGCGACACTTTTGGCCTTCAAACTCTGCGAGTCGCGGAGATTGAAATTACAGCTCAGTCCCTTTTGGAGTCTTTCTTGCCGACGGTTTTAAATATAAATATAATATATTAAATAATTATAAGAATTATTTAAATATTATATTATATTTATGTGCATAGTTGACTTGTAATTTTTAGTCCGTTGCGTCGAGCGTTGAGAGTTGACTCTGGTCCCGGTCCTGGATTTTCGAACGTCCTTGCGTACAATTTAATATCTTGTACTTTGCGTTTTGAATCTTGTACTCTTGTAATTTCGAGACGTTTCTTATCAATAATTGGAACCTCTTTGATTGTCTTTTGTACTTTTGAGCTTTTTGGTCGTTTGCGTCTTCAATTCGTCGAATCTGTCTTTTGTCTTCACCTTTTATTATTTAAACGAATATCACTTGTAAATAGAACAATTGCAACTAAAAGCTTGTCTTTCTTGAGGAATAATGCTATGAAATATATGTTCGTTTTTAGCATTATCAAATATTTATGAAGATATCTTCAGGAATATTGAGGATGTTAATAATGAAAGATTCGATAATATCTTAGAATTTTAGAATCGAGTTGTGATGAAGAAATTCATTCACGATGATTTAGAGCGATTAAGGAGTAAGGTATTCGCTAAAGATTTTATCAGAAACATAATCATCTGGATTCTTTATGTACAAGTTTAGTCCTTGTGATTTGTTCAGAGTCTCCTTCATGGTTTACTCAATTCGTTATTATCAAACTTTTGACTGTTAAGGTAGTATCCAGTTTTCACTGCTTCATCAGCTTTTTCAAAACTCAAAAAACTGATTCATAGGCTAGAGCGCTTTTCGGAAATTCAGAATTGAAGTTCGTATATCCAGGAGATAGAAGATATATATATATATATATATATATATATATATATATATATATATATATATATATATATATATATATATATATATATATATATATATATAATTGTTGTCGTAGAATCGCTGAGAAATTCGAGATTATCGATTGATGCCTCCCGGTATTTGATATAGTAATTATCGTTACAAGATGCCGATGAGTTCATGATAAGACTTCAATAGATAAATATAGTGATTTTTCAGAGAGATTTAAACCAAAGAGCAACGAGGTTGCAGGTTCTTCTGCTGGTAATATGGTGGGATATAAACGGTTCCCTGATAACAATAAAAGAGCACGCATATTATCAAGGTTATAATAAGGTTGTTTCGAACGAAAAGTCAAAGTTGACTTACTGAAGCTGTGACAAAAATGGCTAATTTGAAAAGGAATTGCAAAGTTATTTTTGGTAATAACAACGCCAAAGGAACTAGCACAGATACGTGTTAAACGTTTACTCAGGTTCCGAGTGTTTTCAGGTGCATAACTATATGCATAAATCCTTCCTTCCGTAGATGAAGTGCAGTTGGTTCATCCTCTCGATTGAGGTGTTTCCAAGAATCATGAAAGGTTTGAACGCAGATTGTAACCGTCAAAATACCAATGAGGTTTAAGATGAAATCAAATGGCAAACTTGAAGAATTGTTTAGTTTCATATGTTATGATCAATATTTTAATTCATTTTAATTGTCCAATATTATTAGTCCACAGTCGATAGTCCACAGTTAACAGTCCAATAATTCATATATATAGTTTAATATATAATATTCGAATTAATTAATACGTCTCGTGACCCGTGTACATGTCTCAGACTCGATCACAACTCAAAGTATATATATTATTATAGAATAAACCTAAACCATGTATATCTAACTCGATCATTACTGCATATAGAGTGTCTATGGTTATTCCAAATAATATATATAGATGCGTCGATATGATATGTCAAAACCTTGTATACGTGTCCCGATATTTAAAGTGCGTAAAATAAATAACAGAAATTAAATGACGATAAATAAAGTGCGTAAAGTAAATAACAGAAATTAAATGACGATAAATAAAATTGCGATAATTAAATTGCGATAAATAAACTGCGATAAATAAAATATAATCAGTTAGCTGGGAACAGTTAGCTGGAAGTTAGCGTGGATTCTTAACAAAATTATATAATAGAATTAACCAATTTGTTAGAAGTAACTATCATATGGTACATTAGGCAATTTCTTTTCTTTATTCAGTACAATTCTAGATTTCCAAATCACAAAACAGTCCAAGAATCAGTTGAGGGTACTTATCTGTTTCATTTTTTTATTTTATCTAATACACTGTGATAGTACTTCTTGTCTGATAAAGTTATGTGTCCTAATCCAGCTCCAATGCAATCCAATCAGGAACGATATTAAATAATACAAATGAACCTTCTCTCTTCTTTCTCTCCTTCTTCCTTCTTGGAAATTTTCCTTCGTGAACCCGTAATAACCAATACCACAATCGCCACTCCACCGATTATCATCTCCATTATTAAACAAACAAAACGCCATTTTGGTTCCCTGCTCAATCAAACGAACAACCTTGTCACACTTCTACAACTCAAAACCTAAACCACCCACTTATTTCCCCTTGCTGCTACGAACCTTCTTTAAATCATGTTTCTGTATTAATCGATCACCATGAATAAATCCATGCAACCGTAACTTCTTGCTGTTACTGTTTCGGTTTTAAACACCACCACTTTGCAACTCACATCAGTTACCATACTACTGCTTTAACATACTCTGCTACTGCTTGTTTGCTTTTTCTAACGAACACCACAAGAACCAGGAGATGAGAAACCCTCATTCATTTTTAATGCCCAAGTAACTTTTCTTTAAAAATTATATATAATGCTACTTGTTTTCTTTTTGAGCCGACAACTATAAAGTAAACCATGTGAATTTTCTTGGTTGTAGGGACAAATCTAAGATCCATTTGTTTTATAAAAAGTATTTTCATCCGAATACAATAATTAAATTGATGAAGTGGATGATGAGATATTATAGCTATACTTTCGTTCCTATTTTAATCCAGATGGGCCGTTACCTTTCAATTCCTATTTGGGTCGATTCTTGTTGTTGGGACTTGAGACATTAATCTGGTTGGATACTGCAGCAGCCCAAACTGCTACTGCAGTGTATGTGGTTGTTTATTGCAGCCGTTGTGGATTAAGTACACCCATTACACCACCATCCGCCACCCTAGAGCAACCAACCACCATCGAAACAATCAAAACTCACTTCTTCTTCGAAAACCCATCACCACCTACGACTGCTACTGCAACTGCAGTTTATATTTTTTTTTTCTGAAACAGTGAATACGAAGGAGATAAACGATAATGATACGGGATATATGAAATGATGATATTATGGTATTTGATAATGATTACGATCACGATATAGTAATAAGAAGTTAATGAAGATGAATAAATGGGTCTTGTCTCAAAGAAGAAGATAAAAAGGGAAGTAAAGATATATCGGGTTATAAATATTCAAGTCGATTTATATTTCAGAAAAGTAGGAACAGCAGAATTGTTTAAGGTGTTAGAGGGTGTACGAGAGGTCGCGGGTTCGAGTCCCGCTGGTGGCATTTCTTTTTAAAACCCCATTTATATGAGGTAGTTTCCTAATTATTTATTATAATTATTATTATTATCATTATTATTATTATTGTAATTATATTTATTATTATTGTTATTATTATTATTATTATTATTATTAAGTATTATACATATTAGTGTTATTATGAAAAATGATAATGATTGATATGTTTTGATGACAAAAATATAAGTACGATATGAATATGAATATAAATATAAATATGTAAATAGGATTAGGGATGAAGATAATAATAAAACTTTTATTATGATACAAACTTGATATTATAAAACGATAATAATTATATTAGGAATTGATTAAGTGAAATTATAATGTTATGAATGAGATTATGGTAATATGAGTAATACTAATATTAGTATCAGTATTATTAACATAAGTATTATTATAAATATCATTATTATTATTATTATTAACATTATCATATTACCATTACAAATATCATTTTAGTATTATTACAACTATTAGTTTTAACAAACAAACGATATATATATATTTTATACATTAAACATAACAAAATTTATATTTTCATAAACAAAAGAAATACATGAAACATATATATATATATATTGGAAATAAAAATGATATAACTAACAAATTTATATATATATATATATATATATATATATATAAATATATATATATATATATATATATATATATATATATATATATATATATATATATACATATTGTTCGATTACAAGTATATGTGTTAATGTGTATATAAATGATATAGGTTCGTGAATCCGAGGCCAAACCTGCATTGTTCAGTTGTTCAAAATAGTCATATGTATTTTTACTACAAAATACATTAGGTGAGTTTCATTACTCCCTTTTTATATATATTTTTGGGACTGAGAATACATGCGCTGCTTTTATAAATGTTTTACGATATAGACACAAGTAATCGAAACTACATTCTATGGTTGAATTATCGAAGTCGAATATGCCCCTTTTTATTTAGTCTGGTAATCTAAGAATTAGGGAGCAGACACCCTAATTGACGCGAACTCTAAAGATAGATCTATCGGGCCCAACAAGCCCCATCCAAAGTACCGGATGCTTTAGTACTTCAAAATTTATATCATGTCCGAAGGAGGATCCCGGAATGATGGGGATATTCTTATATGCATATTGTGAATGTCGGTTACCAGGTGTTCAATCCATATGAATGATTATTTTGTCTCTATGCATGGGACGTATATTTATGAGAAATGAAAATCTTGTGGTCTATTAAAATGATGGAAATGATTATTTATGTTAAACTAATGAACTCACCAACCTTTTGGTTGACACTTGAAAGCATGTTTATTCTCAGGTACGAAAGAAATCTTCCGCTGTGCATTTGCTCATATTAGAGATATTACTTGAAGTCATTCATGACATATTTCAAAAGACGTTGCATTCGAGTCGTTGAGTTCATTAAGATTATTAATAAGTCAATTATAATTGGATATATTATGAAATGGTATGCATGCCGTCAACTTTCGATGTAATGAAAGATTGTCTTTTCAAATACGAATGCAATGTTTGTAAAATGTATCATATAGAGGTCAATTACCTCGCGATGTAATCAACTGTTGTGAATCGTTTGTAATCGATATGGACTTCGTCCGGATGGATTAGGACGGGTCTCTACAGTTGGTATCAGAGCGGTGGTCTTAGCGAACCAGGTCTGCATTAGTGTGTCTAACTGATAAGTCGTTAGGATACATTAGCGAGTCTGGACTTCGACCGTGTCTGCATGTCAAAAGTTTTGCTTATCATTTCGTGTCGAAAATCATCAGTTTATCATCCTTAGGAAATTACCTACTTATCATTCTTAGTCTAGACATGTCTTATTGACTCTATTACATAGACAGTGTATAGATAAATACATATCTTAGTGTAGCTGTTATTGTTACCTTTGCCTAACAGCTTCCGTAGATTCCTCCGTAACTTATGGGATTTTAGTATTATATATGCATATGTAAATTATGTATTGCAGGGTACTAATCTACATCCTATAATCTATTTCTTATCAAAAATCCTTCATCTGATCGTACGATATGAATCCTTCAACTAGTTCGAGTCCCTCGGATTCCGACAGCTATTCCGATAGTTATCCCGACGGTTATTCCGAATGGATAGTCATCTAAGCTCCGGAAGAAACGTCACCAGAATGAATCAACCAATCATCCATCCCCAATTCATCTGATGGATTCGTAGTCGACTTAATCAATGGAGACACGCAGAAGGCGATCCCTTCCACTAACCGAATTCACCTTTTGGCGAAGAACCTGAAGCACTTACCGGCGAACCTGTTCGTAACACCATTTTCACCCTCATTTCTCGAATATCTCGCCACGACTATATCATAACTCAGGTTCTAAACCTTATTCTTCCGCTCGTTCCGACCTACAATCATCCCGGAGTAATACAAGAAGTCATTGAACTTCGCGCTCTAGTAATCAATTTGGAGAATATGGTGCAAAACGTACCAGCTTCAGCAACATCACCAACACCAACATCAATACCAGTACCACCAACAACTCAAGTTCACATCATACACCTCAACATCTAATTATGTACCTCGAGCATAATCATCAATCTGCGAATCGTTCTACATCATTTATCTTCGTTCGGCATGACGATTATGTAATCTTCAATGTTTTAGAGATTATATATTCTAGTTCTAACGGTAAATCAAATGAGATTAATATTATATTAACTCATTAAATCTATGATTACATCTGAAGAAAATATATATGTAAGTATATTTTCATAAAGATTGCAAATAAAAAAATTCTTTCGTATAAACTGTTAATGGTGAAAATATTTTAACGGGTAGGTAATACCCGAGGAATATTTAGATTTCACTTTAATAAGTTATACTGTACATTCTTCGAATCTGATTCAACATCCATTTACTATCCTACTTACATCTACAGAGATACAAATCCGTTCACCGCAGAATAACCATTTTTTTCTATTTATTCAATTTCATATTTGGATTTTGATTTATCACAATCCAACAAGTGGCATAATGAAGAAAACATTGGACAAAATAAAAGTTGTTAGAAACAAACGAATTAACTAATTGAAATTTTGTTAAGAATACACGCTAACTATTCCTAGCTCACTGTTCCTAGCTAACTGATTACATTTTAGTTATCACAGTTTATTTATCGCAATTTAATTATCGCAATTTTATTTATCGTTATTTAATTTCTGTTATTTACTTTACGCATTTAATTTATCGTCATTTAATTTCTGTTATTTATTTTACGCACTTTAAATATCGGGACACGTATACAAGGTTTTGACATATCATATCGACGCATCTATATATATTATTTGGAATCACCATAGACACTCTATATGCAGTAATGATCGAGTTCTCTATACAGGGTTGAGGTTGATTCTTAAATAATATATATACTTTGAGTTGTGATCGAGTCTGAGACATGTACACGGGTCA
This sequence comes from Rutidosis leptorrhynchoides, assembly GCF_046630445.1. Lineage (NCBI taxonomy): Eukaryota > Viridiplantae > Streptophyta > Magnoliopsida > Asterales > Asteraceae > Rutidosis > Rutidosis leptorrhynchoides. Next base: position 73,312,198 of record NC_092335.1, read on the forward strand.
CGATACGTATTAATTAATTCGGATATTATATATTAAACTATATATGAATTATTGGACTGTCAACTGTGGACTATCGATTGTGGACTAATAACATTGGACAATTAAAATGAATTAAAATATTGATTATAATATATGAAACTAAACAATTCTTCAAGTTGCCACTTGATTTCATCTTAAACACCATTTGTATCTTGATAATTCTAATCTGCGTTCAAACCTTTTATGATTCTTGAAAACACCTCAATTGAAAGGATGAACCAACCGCACTTCATCTATGGAAGAAAAGATTGACGCATATAGTTATGCACCTGAAAACTCCCGGACCCTAAATAAAAAGTTTAACACGTGTCTGTGTTAGCTCCTTTGGCATTGTTATTACCGAAAATAACATTGCAACTCTTTTTCAAATTAGCCAATTTTATCACAGCTTTAACAAATCAACTTCAACTTCCATTCGAATTAGCCTTATTATCACCTCGATATACAAGTTGCCTGTCATCATCGTTACCGGAGAACCGTTTATATTTCACCACATTAGCAGTAAAATTACCAGCAACTTCAATGAATTTGGACTTTCCGAAAAATCATTATATTCATTGAAACCTCATCTTGTATTCATCTATACCCTGTAACAATAATTGCCATACCAATTACCGGGAATCAGCAATCAGTGTTTTGAATCTCGTAGCATTTCTATATCAATAGTTATATGTATACATATAACAATTATCTCCTAGAATTACGACCTTCAATTCTGAAATTTTGAAAAGGCACCCAGTTTATGAATCGATACTCTGAATGTTGAAAAAGCTGAATGAAGCAGTAGAAACTGTAGGTAACCGTAAACGACCTTAGTCATCGGAAGTTTGATGATAAAGAATAATATGTTGGAAAAGCTCAGAAACGTTGGAACTGGAAAACGGATAGAGTTAACCATGAAGGAGACCAAGGACAAATACAAGGACCATACCCTATATTCAAAGAATCCATATAATTCTGGATCCGTTGAAATCTTTAGAGAATATCTTGCCCCGAAGTCATGTTAAAATCTTACGGAAAATCTTTCTCCATCAACCATCGAACTTAGAAATTCCAAAAATATCATCATCAATATCTTTGATATTTCTGAGGATATTTTCATAAATATTCTCGTCCGAAATTATATACCTCTTCGTGCTTCCTGTGTATCATTACATTGGAAACATTCAAGAGAAAATTTAGTACCAAAAAGCAGATTATGCGAAACTATGAAGAAAGCCGTGGACAAATCACAAAGAATAAGTTTGACTTCAAAGAATCCAAATGATTCAATGTCTGCTAAAGTCTTTAGTGAATATCTTGCTCCTTACTCTAAACCCTTGCAGACAATAGTTTCTATCATCCGCTGATCTTAGATATTCTGAGATATTATCGTATCTTTCATTATAAATATTCTCCATATTTTTGGAGATATGTTTATAACTATTCTTATCTGAAATCATTAATCTCTTCGTGCTATCAGTATTACATCACATAGAAACTGTTAGTTTCTATATTCTGTAAACTTTCGAGCTTAAAAATATGAATGTTATTGAAGTAATATTGGGAACTAATGCATGAGTTAGTATAATATAATGACACTTGATCAACGTGATTATATTACAGTAAGTCATGCTGAGTTTCTAAATGGGACATGATGATTCACAGATTATAACGTCATCATGTGTCATGTTACATAACTCTTTCATTCTGATTAACTTCTGAACATATCAAGAAAATATATTCTTGATAGTTTTATTCTCAGTGATTCTGGTAATTTGACAAATCAAATCGTGCTATTACGTTCTTCCTCGTTTAGAACATTAAGTTCATTCGAAACTCCTTACTTACGAATTCTAGACCATTACTCGCTTTACTAGAGGTCGAGAAGAGAATAAAAAGGCAAAGAGCTCTAAAATATAAGAGAAAATATAAAGCCCAATAACAACACGGAGATTACAAACCGTGAATATTAATACGGATAGCAATATAAAGATATGGTATAATTAAGAATAGTACCACCCAAGGTAATAGTAGAAGTAAACAGATTATTCTGATGGAAGATTGAAAAGAAGGATGACAGAAATGATAATTAGAAAAATATCAAGGATTAGAACTGGATTAAGCATTTTCACCATCTTTTGGATGTATGAACTAAGAAAGAAAGTATAGGAATGGTGAGAATAATGGAACGGAAGAGCTTAATTTATAGTGGAAATATCAGACAGAGTAATCGAGGCAGATCACCGTATTTAATTATAGAGATCTTAATCTCCTTATTCACCGAAGAATCAAATCTTTTAGATTTCGAAGATTTTCTTTAAATCCCTTGAATTCCGAAATTCAACCAAGGCAACGTCATAAGTTAAGATGCACCTTATTTTCTAAATTCAACCCTGACTCTGTCAAAAGTTAAGATGAATCTTTACTTTCCTATTTCACTCTTTGGTGATAGCTTCATTCGTACTCTTCGAATAATCGAATTATTTTTATCCATATTACTCAATGATGATAAAAATCAATTTATCAACTCATATTCGTCATGAAAACATTTTTATTGTTAGCCATGACCACCTCACTCAAATTTCGGGACGAAATTTCTTTAACGGGTAGGTACTGTGATGACCCGGAAATTTCCGATCAAATTTAAACTTTAATCTTTATATGTTTCCGACACGATAAGAAAAATCTGTAATGTTAAGTCTCGAAAGTTTTGAAATCTGTTTCATATATTCAATTGACCTTCGACCATCCTCGACGATTCATGAACAATTGTGTGTAAATAAATATGTAAATATATATAGATATAATTATAAATATAAGTGTATATATTTGTAGTAATAAGATTCAAGTTAATCATTTGAATTGAAATATAAAGTAATATATAAAATAACTAAACTATTACTAAAAATGACATCTGTATATAACTAATATTATAGATATTGTAATGTATATATGAAGTACATAAAAATTAAACAATTCAAATATCTTATTATATAAAATAAGTATTACCTATTTAACAAAATGTAAATTTAATATATTAAATTATATAGTTTAAATATAATTGTTATTGTTATATTAAATATTTTTTTTATTATTTCTAATATAAAAGATATAAATATGAGATTTGATATATGTAATTTATTATATTCTAAATATTATTTGTATTATCATTAGATATTATTATTATCTGCATCATTAAGAATCATTATTTATATTATCATTATCATTATTTTTGTTATTAGAAAATAATACAATCTATTATTTTTATCATTTATAAATTAGTATATTCTATTATTATTAGTGTTTCTAATTAATTATTTAATTATTTTTATCTGCATTATTAATATAAATACTAATAATTAATATTATTATTAATATACTTATTATTTATTAATAATAATTCTATAAAATTATATAATAGAATTAACCAATTTGTTAGAAGTAACTATCATATGGTACATTCGGCAATTTCTTTTCTTTATCCAGTACAATTCTAGATTTCCAAATCACAAAACAGTCCAAGAATCAGTTGAGGGTACTTATCTGTTTCATTTTTTTATTTTATCTAATACACTGTGATAGTACTTCTTGTCTGATAAAGTTATGTGTCCTAATCCAGCTCCAATGCAATCCAATCAGGAACGATATTAAATAATACAAATGAACCTTCTCTCTTCTTTCTCTCCTTCTTCCTTCTTGGAAATTTTCCTTCGTGAACCCGTAACAACCAATACCACAATCGCCACTCCACCGATTATCATCTCCATTATTAAACAAACAAAATGCCATTTTGGTTCCCTGCTCAATCAAACGAACAACCTCGTCACACTTCTACAACTCAAAACCTAAACCACCCACTTATTTCCCCTTGCTGCTATGAACCTTCTTTAAATCATGTTTCTGTATTAATCGATCACCGTGAATAAATCCATGCAACCGTAACTTCTTGCTGTTACTGTTTCGGTTTTAAACACCACCACTTTGCAACTCACATCAGTTACCATACTACTGCTTTAACATACTCTGCTACTGCTTGTTTGCTTTTTCCAACGAACACCACAAGAACCAGGAGATGAGAAACCCTCGTTCATTTTTAATGCCCAAGTAACTTTTCTTTAAAAATTATATATAATGCTACTTGTTTTCTTTTGAGCCGACAACTATAAAGTAAACCATGTGAATTTTCTTGGTTGTAGGGACAAATCTAAGATCCATTTGTTTTATAAAAAGTATTTTCATCCGAATACAATAATTAAATTGATGAAGTGGATGATGAGATATTATAGCTATACTTTCGTTCCTATTTTAATCCAGATGGGCCGTTACCTTTCAATTCCTATTTGGGTCGATTCTTGTTATTGGGCCTTGAGACATTAATCTGGTTGGATACTGCAGCAGCCCAAACTGCTACTGCAGTGTACGTGGTTGTTTATTGCAGCCGTTGTGGATTAAGTACACCCATTACACCACCATCCGCCACCCTAGAGCAACCAACCACCATCGAAACAATCAAAACTCACTTCTTCTTCGAAAACCCATCACCACCTACGACTGCTACTGCAACTGCAGTTTATATTTTTTTTCTTTCTGAAACAGTGAATACGAAGGAGATAAACGATAATGATACGGGCTATATGAAATGATGATATTATGGTATTTGATAATGATTACGATCACGATATAGTAATAAGAAGTTAATGAAGATGAATAAATGGGTCTTGTTGCAAAGAAGAAGATAAAAAGGGAAGTAAAGATATATCGGGTTATATATATTCAAGTCGATTTATATTTCAGAAAAGTAGGAACAGCAGAATTGTTTAAGGTGTTAGAGGGTGTACGAGAGGTCGCGGGTTCGAGTCCCGCTGGTGGCATTTCTTTTTAAAACCCCATTTATATGAGGTAGTTTCCTAATTATTTATTATAATTATTATTATTATCATTATTATTATTATTGTAATTATATTTATTATTATTGTTATTATTATTATTATTATTATTATTATTATTATTATTATTATTATTATTATTATTATTATTATTATTAAGTATTATACATATTAGTGTTATTATGAAAAATGATAATGATTGATATGTTTTGATGACAAAAATATAAGTACGATATGAATATGAATATAAATATAAATATGTAAATAGGATTAGGGATGAAGATAATAATAAAACTTTTATTATGATACAAACTTGATATTATAAAACGATAATAATTATATTAGGAATTGATTAAGTGAAATTATAATGTTATGAATGAGATTATGGTAATATGAGTAATACTAATATTAGTATCAGTATTATTAACATAAGTATTATTATAAATATCATTATTATTATTATTATTATTATTAACATTATCATATTACCATTACAAATATCATTTTAGTATTATTACAACTATTAGTTTTAACAAACAAACAATATATATATATTTTATACATTAAACATAACAAAATTTATATTTTCATAAACAAAAGAAATACATGAAACATATATATATATTTTGGATATAAAAATAATATAACTAACAAATTTATATATATATATATATATATATATATATATATATATATATATATATATATATATACATATTGTTCGATTACAAGTATATGTGTTAATGTATATATAAATGATATAGGTTCGTGAATCCGAGGCCAAACCTGCATTGTTCAGTTGTTCAAAATAGTCATATGTATTTTTACTACAAAATACATTAGGTGAGTTTCATTACTCCCTTTTTATATATATTTTTGGGACTGAGAATACATGCGCTGCTTTTATAAATGTTTTACGATATAGACACAAGTTATCGAAACTACATTCTATGGTTGAATTATCGAAGTCGAATATGCCCCTTTTTATTTAGTCTGGTAATCTAAGAATTAGGGAACAGACACCCTAATTGACGCGAACTCTAAAGATAGATCTATCGGGCCCAACAAGCCCCATCCAAAGTACCGGATGCTTTAGTACTTTGAAATTTATATCATGTCCGAAGGAGGATCCCGGAATGATGGGGATATTCTTATATGCATATTGTGAATGTCGGTTACCATGTGTTCAATCCATATGAATGATTATTTTGTCTCTATGCATGGGACGTATATTTATGAGAAATGAAAATCTTGTGGTCTATTAAAATGATGGAAATGATTATTTATGTTAAACTAATGAACTCACCAACCTTTTGGTTGACACTTGAAAGCATGTTTATTCTCAGGTACGAAAGAAATCTTCCGCTGTGCATTTGCTCATATTAGAGATATTACTTGAAGTCATTCATGACATATTTCAAAAGACGTTGCATTCGAGTCGTTGAGTTCATCAAGATTATTAATAAGTCAATTATAATTGGATATATTATGAAATGGTATGCATGCCGTCAACTTTCGATGTAATGAAAGATTGTCTTTTCAAATACGAATGCAATGTTTGTAAAATGTATCATATAGAGGTCAATTACCTCGCGATGTAATCAACTGTTGTGAATCGTTTGTAATCGATATGGACTTCGTCCGGATGGATTAGGACGAGTCTCTACACTACGAACCCATCAAATGAATTGGTTGATTCATTCTGGTGACACTGCTTTCGGAGCTTAGATGAAACTCCATATCGAAATCCGAGGGACTTGAACTATTGGCGAGTTCCATCTTGTATGGTTAGATAAAGAGTTTTCGATATGAAATGATGCTCGGATATCGGATGATATTCTAATTACATAGAATACCTAATATAGTACAGAATATCCCGTAGATTATGGAGGGAATTAAGGAAACGTGTCAAAGACGGTTTACAGTAACAGATACGCTAAGATATGAATTTTGTCTATACACTATTCATGCAACCAATGCAGTAAGATGTGTCTAGACTAAGAATGATAAGCAAATGATTCCCTAAAAATGATAAGCATGTAATTTTCGACACGAAATGATAAGCAAAACTTTTGACATGCAGACACGGTCGAAGTTCAGACTCACTAATGCATCTAAACAACTATCAGTTAGACATACTAATGCAAGACCTGGTTCGCTAAGACCACCGCTCTGATACCACCTGTAGTGACCCGTCCTAATCCATCTGGACGAAGTCTTCAACAGTTGGTCCCTTTGCGAGGTTCTGACCTCTATATGCCATGAACAACTCCATGTAATATGAGCAAATGCACAGCGGAATATTTCTTTCATACATGAGAATAAACATGCTTTAAAGTGTCAACCAAAAGGTTGGTGAGTTCATAAGTTTATCATAAAACAATAAAATTCATCATTTTGATAGACCACAAGATTTAAATCCTGCATGGTACAAATGGGCCCGAATCCTATACCCACCTGTAATGTACATGCGATATCTTTTAAATACAGTACACATATCTCGTGTACGAAACCATTTTTCAACAATTCTTTGTAACCGTACACATATCTCGTGTACAAAATATCATACATATAACCTGTGTATAAAATCATTCTCTCGATACATAACATTCACTTTACTTTCATTGCTTGGCTTGGTAACCGACCTTAACATATAATGCGCATCATTAATATCCCCAAAAACAGAACATCTCGTCTGTATAATATATAAACTTCGAAGTACTAAACACCACGCCTACTAGCTCTTCCGTCTAGTGAATATTCTGGGTGGGGGTGTTAAACCCGGTAGCTACCTTTAGGATTCACGTCAATTAGGCGTGCACTAATTCTCAAAATTAGTGATGTTCCCTAATTCTTAGGTTACCAAGCAATAATAATCAGGGGAAAAATATTCATATCAATTGTGGCAATTATCATGTCCACATAATTCAATGGTGGCAATTATCACGTCCACATAATTCATTCGAGGAATGTTTTGCTTGTGTCTATCTCGTCAAACATTTATAAAAGCATTTCATGTATTCGCAGTTCAAAATGTATTTTCAAAAGCATTTAATAAAGCAGTTGTAAAAATAGCGCATGTATTCTCAGTCCCAAAAAATGTAAAGAGTAAAAGGGAATCAAATGAACTCACGATACGATATTTTGTAGTAAAAATATGCATACGACGATACTGAACAATGCAGGGTTGGCCTTGGATTCACTAACCTATATCATTTGTATATATATTAAAATGTATAATCGTAATTGAACAAGTTTATATATTATACCTTAAATTATATATTATATATATCATTTGTGTATATATATTTAGAATGTTTAATATTAATATAGTTGTTTTAATATATATATATATATATATATATATATATATATATATATATATATATATATATATATATATATATATATATATATATATATATATAATTAGTATTTTAATGAAAATCCTACTTGTCATATATATGAATATTTATCTAAATATTGTTAATATGATTAAACGTACTTATAACCTTAATAATATCTTTTAAAACTTTTATTTTCATAAATGTAATGATACATATAATACTGATAATAATGATAGTTTTAATGAAGATAAAATAATGATTTTAGTAAAAATAATCATAATGATGATAATAATGATAATATTAATAATAATCATAATAGTCATAATATTTAATAATAAAAATACTAACAATAATAATCATAAGAGTAATAGTAATACTACCTCATGGAAGTAGTCTTTAAAAAAATGTCCAAGTCCGAGTTTGAACCCTCGGCGTCCCGCTAATTCGAAAATAATCCTAACCATTATGTCATTTGTGTTTTTCTGAAATAATCACCATCTTAATTTCTTTCAACCCTTTTCCGTCACTTCTTATTCTTCCTAAAATTAACAGAATTCACCATAATCATAATATCAACATGATCATCCTATTATCATCATCTCTATCTAATCTATCTCGCTATCTTTATTTTTTTTTTCGTTTCCTTTTTCATATCATGATCATTATCATAATATCATACGCCATCATCAACATCATATTCGTTGTCATCATTTTTTATCATCATAACATCATCATATGCATATCATCATCATCCTCGTCTATTATCATTATCATCCTATTTACCACATCATTATTTCATATACTGTATTTCTAGTATGCTTGTGACCCGTTACTATATAGGCTTTATAATTAATAATGGACTGCAACTTTGGACTGTTAAGATCATGGCCCAATAAAACAAGCCCATGTATGTTTTAATTTGATCCACAGACTAATCCAGTAACATCCCGAACAGAAAAGCTCGATTACTTTTACTGCTTAAATGGTGTTTTGATTCGATAATTAAGCAGGCAACATAATCGTATCATCATCAATTATCCACTGTCGCCATTATTAACAATATAACCTTAATATCATAACCTCGTCATTATTGATATATCATCATCAACGCTATCTATTATTATTATTATTTACTATCATCATCTTCACCTATTCGTCTATATCTTCCATTAAACAGAAACATATTGTACAGTGGCAGCAAGAACAGACAGTATTAACATCATCAATTAAATTACGCGAATCGTGTGATAGTCAACACGAAACGCTTACTTTTGTGACCCAAATTACGCGAGTTGTGTATACATCTACACGTATCGCGTAATTCTGTGAATAAATACGCGGAACTCGTACCTCGTTACACGAAACGCGTAATATTTTTGTCATCAATACTGTAGCATCGTTGTCAAAACAGAAGACTGTAGCAGAAGGTTGCAGGTTATTTGATGGTGGGTTTCTAGATCATAACAGAAGTAAACAGCAGCGGCATAGTAATAAATAACGGGTGTAACAACTGTGGTGTTTTTGGTGGTTGCTTGATTCGTTTACAATAAAAATCAGAAACAGAAAGAAAGATAGTGAGAGAGAGGAGGGTGATCTATCATAACCATCATCATCATGTTCATCATATCATCTTCATTATCGTGCTTCGTTAACGGCATTAGTGCAAGGGTTGTCTGGTTTGGTTATTGAAACAGAAATTTATTGCAACAAATTACAAGTGGGTTTCATTGAAAAAAAAATTATATAAGTAGCTGTAACACAAACAGGAGCACGACATCAGTTGTAATTCAATGGTTGAGGTGTTGGTATTCAACAGAAAATAGTAGCACGAGTATCACGACAAGCAAGAAGAAACAACAAAAAAAAATTGTGAATAAATGTATATAACAGTTTATTAAAGTTCATGTTATTATATATATTATACATATATATATATATATATATATATATATATATATATATATATATATATATATATATACATATATATATATACACACATATTTATATATATCCACATATTTAAAAGCAATGGTTCGTGAATCATTGGGGACAGTCGAAGGTCACATGAATATATGAAAATAGTTCAAACTTTTTAAGACTCAACATTACAGACTCTTCTTATCGTGTCGGAATCACATATATAGATTAAGTTTAAATTTGGTCGGAAATTCTCGGGTTGTCACAATTACCAACGTCAAATGTTTTACAAAAGATAACGTGACACAAAGGTATTTACAAAGCCATTATGCAAAATAACATAAGTTGCGAATGCAAAATAAAAGTTCCATGCTTGAGACATCTCTAAGTAATGCAGCGAAAATCTAACACAGCGAGTCTGTAACAACAAGTCTATAACACCAAGACAGCAACTCTAACAGCGGAAGCAACAACGTCTAAGCACCTGAGAAATACATGCTTAAAAAGTCAACACGAATGTTGGTGAGCTATAGTTAGTTTGTAATCAGTAACGTAATGTAGACCACGAGATTTCGTATTCAAAACAGTATGAAAAGTATATGCTTATCCGTGGGCACCCGGTAACTAACTTAACGTAATATTACCCCCTAAAAGTACACTTGGCGAGTGCGTCTGTTTACGAAGTATTAAAACCCGTTGAATGCTAGCGCGACTAGCCCGAGTGGGGATGTCAAACCCTATGGATCCATATCTAATATTCGCGTTCACCGGTTCATAAACCAATGACTAAACGTTATCGTGCTAAGGGGAATCTTTGTGCCGTTATATAACCCACACATATATAAAGTTTAAGTACTCGTGTCTAGTATGTAAAACATAAAAAGCGCATGTATTCTCTGTCCCAAAAATAGTATAAGTAAAAAGGGAAGCTATAACTCACAGTGATAAATGCGGTAAAAGTCGATATGAAAAGTATGCAAGTAGTAAGTCTGTCTGAAAGGTCGTCAACATAAGTCAAAGGTTACTTAGTCAGTATATTGTCCCAAAAGGTTTAAAAGTACGTAAGTAAAGTCCTAAGCATCATCATCGTCATCGTCATTCGTAAAAGACAGTAAATTTTCATCAAGAATAGAGATCGAAACAAAAGGCTGATTTCGGACAGCTACTACGACCTCTATACAAACCGAAAAGACGCGTGGCCAGTGGTCAAGGCTCCGTATGTGAGTCCTCTAACCGCTGTCCAATTTTCAGAACCTAACTCGATGTCATTTGACAGTGGCGACGGTTTAAGCGCGAGTAGGTCAGAATTTTCAGCACGTCGTTACAAGGGCGTAATGACTTTCAGAAGGCTATAAATCTTAAATCGTATATCGGATTTAGGCGAGTCTTGAACTGAAAAGTCATCTACTTGAAACGAACTATCTGAAAATCAATTTTCCAGAAGTCCTAGGAGTCTGATCAGACCCCGAAAAATAGCAAACAAGTGCCCCGGTGGGTTTCTTGGTGCTTGATACTGATCATGGTTCTCATCCTTGATGCGTGTAAGCTTCAAGTGTACAACTCTTTGATGTCTTAGCATCACTTTGACCAAGTTTCAACCATCAACACACAACTAAGAGTAAAAGCTAACGTTCTACAAGTTTTGAACATCAAGGTTGCCTCTTTATTGCATAAACACCATAAAGCTTCAACCTTTGTCCTTTTGACACAAGTTTTATGCATCTTCATCATATGAGATGATGAAGACTTGATCTTTATCATCACAACAATTACAAAAAGGTTCCAAGTAAGTGAGATCTACAATGATAACTTAGATCTCAAGTATTAAGAAAACCCTAAGCTAGAAAGCTTGGATCTTTACAAGATTAATGAGACCATAAGCTAGAAAGCTAAGATCTAGTAAAAGTAATGAGACCATAAGCTAAAAAGCTAAGATCTTGAACAAAATAAGGAAACCCTAAGCTAGAAAGCTTGGATCTTTAATGTTCTTGAAGATCCTTAAAGCAAAAAACTAGATTTACAAGTTACATGAAGATCATAAAAAAAAGTTTTGATCTTTTTAACAAAATAAAGAGATCATAAGCTAGAAAACTTAGATCCAACAAAGTAAATGAAGATTCAAAGCTAGAAAGCTTGAATTTTTCATGTTCTTGAAGGATTCAAATCAAAGTTTGAATCTACAAGATATAACAAGACCAAGAAGCTAAAAAGCTTGATCTTATAATGATGATGATGATGATGTCGTGTACATGAAGAAGAGAAGAAGAAGAAGAAGAAGAAGAAGAAGAAGAAGAAGAAAATTTAAAACTTACACTTTTTAGAGTGAGAAAGACTAGAGAGAAAATTAGAGAGTAAGTGTGTGTAAAATGTGAATGAGATCGAGTGTGAAATGGGTGGAAATGGCTTGGTATTTATAGTGAGGATTGGTGGTGGTGACCGTGGGTAGGGTGTAACAACCCTGCTTTTTCCGTTACTTCCGTTAACCTTCCGTTAGTTTATTTAACGACGATTATTTGACTTTTTGGTGTTTATGTGTAATAAATACATACTTGATCTTTGGAGGGTTACAATAATTAATATGGGTTGATATTAATTCAAATAAATATTTTGAATAATGAAATATGATAAAAAAGATACGATTTTGATAACTGCTTTTTGAGCAACGAAACGCTCGGGTTTATTTTAATAATTAGTTTATTAATTATTAACTTTTTAAAAATAATTAATTTATTAGGTTTTTAATAAATTAACTTTGGTTGCGTTTTAACGATCGGTTTAGCGTTCCGGGCCTTCGGTACGTATAAACGGCACTTGAAACGAGCCACGAGTACAAAGAATTGCAAAACACGAACCCGAGACACCATGGTGGGTCCCATTCGGCCAAAACCCCATCCCCACCCCTTTTATTTTAATTATTGCAACATAAGGGACTTGTTTGTAATTAGTAATAGTTAAACCCTAATATAAATTAGAGTGTAAACCTAAACTGCATAATCCTTTCACTTAATTTTTACCAGTCGACATTTTTTTTGGCTCCCTCCTCCCTTGGCCGTCGTTCTTCACCCCACCCAATCAACATCAAAAATTAATCTTTTGATTAAACCTTCAACATAAAGATTGTAATTCCCTTCGTGCTCTACGCGTTGGTATAAACGATTTCTTGATCAAAGGTATAATAACATGAACCCTAGCTTTAAAAATTCTGATTTCATAAAGTTTTATAGTTTATGTTGGTCAATTGCTCGATTCATCGCGTTTGTATGTGTTGTTAGTCGTTAATTTGATCGAATTGATTGTTTCACATAAAAACCGAATTTGATTTTGATGGGTACAGAAATTTGATTTTGTTAAATGTTAATTATTATGATATAATTAGAATCCTCATGAAAAACTATCAATTTTAGGCTTTGGATTCGCTTGATTTCGTTTCCGTATGATTAAGTTATGTCAATTTGAATTATAGTTGTGTTTTTGTTGCTTGATCAGAAATCTGGAATGGTTAGACAATGAATTGGCATGTGAAACTTATACCACTGGAAAGATAATTTAAAAACACTCAATTTAGACTAGGATATCATGTCGTTTGCTTACGTATAGCCCGAGATATGCTTGAATTAGTGTAAAAGTAGTTTTATACAGCACTTGCATGAAAATAACCTTGTATGATAAAATGTGTTAACTTCTGTGATTAAATATTTGCATATTTGAAATGTAGACAAAAAGTAATTCACTTTTCATGTAGATATCATAGGCTAATTGTATCTAGATCTTCGGATAATCGCGTGCGAATGTGACTAGCTAAATGAGAATCGAATCTGCAAATTGCTCACTGTTTTATACTCTGTGGATTGTGTTTATTGATTGAGCATGTATGCTTCTGGAAAATGAAACTTAACATGATATGTGACTTATTGTTAGTTTATGTCAATCTCTGAAACCTTATGCATTGGGCACAATAGAGCCATACTTTATGTAAATTCTGATTTGAGTTGAAAACTAAATATTCAACTTGCACGAATAAACGGTACAAATTGGCTAAACAAAAGTTGCTAGATTTTTGATATGTGTTACTTTGATTTGTATTTGAACTATAGCCACTGGTATTGTATCAATTGCATGTTCCTAACTCCGGTTATAGCCAAAATGAAATCAGTGCGCGGTCAGAAACTGACTTGGCAAACCCCAAATGTATCCCTTCTGATTCCTGACTTTTAATTGTCGTATGAGACCCTGGCCAGACTTTTTGGAATCGATTTTAAGTATATTTATGATCTGGAGTTTGTCATGTTTACGTGAATTTTTTACTATGAGATAATGTACTAAGTATGCTACGTGTTCATGAACTTTGTGCATAACGATAAACTGAAATTGTGAAAATGATCATTCATGACCTAAAACGTATTGTTTGACTTAGGTTTGATATGTTGACCAATATTTGACATGAACCTACTGATGTTGACTTTAGTTGACCACATTGACCAAGTTTGACTTTCGGTTTGACTTCGGTTGACTTTGTTTGACTTGCATGATATAGTTGACTTTTACTTTGAAACGCGTCGAGTCGAGCAATAAGACAACGTACACTATGAAACCACACTTATTTAAGATACATATATTGGCCAACCTAAATACGTATACTTAGATTGCATTACTCGGCTATAAACCGTACAAGTTAATTGTCCACTTTTCAATCCGAGCTTTATTCAAAGGTGAGTCTACAGTCCCGCTTTTTACATCTTTTCAGGGATGAGAATACACGCTGTTATACTTACGTTTTCAAATGTTTTTGTATTGACATGAGTACTATATATGCATATTGAGTTTGTTCAAAAAGCCTCTAGCTTGAATACTTTTAATACCATCGGTGTAAGCACAATTTAGATGGACGGATCCGTTAGGTTGACAACCTCAACCACTATAAAAACTGTGGTGCATTTACTTTGAACATTAAATACATTTGAACAAGTGTATAACATTTTACGAGGTAAGGCGGGTGTAGTGGCTTCTATACTCGGGTCATTGCTAGTATTCAGGTGCTCATATTATGCAAACGTTTTACGACTTTGTGTTGTACTTGTAAAATCTCGTGGTCAAGGAAATTAAACTATTTTTCTGATAACCATTTTTCAGATACTATGATACGTTACTTGAAACTGTGATTTACAAACATTTAAAACTAGACATGGTAATATCTACAAGTATATGAAACGAAACTATTTTGGTGTCACACATTTGGAACTGATATCACTGATTACGAACAGTTAACACTTGACATTGCTGTATGCAAACTTCTGATATAAAACTTTAGTGGTCTTCCACTATTAAACATTTTTTTCGGAAATATATTATTTCTTAAACATACTGTATTGTTTAACTAAAACCTGTAGATTCACTCAACATTATTGTTGATCCGATTTGCGTGATTTATTCTCAGGTATTAATTGCTTCCGCTGAAGAATATTGCTGTTACGTAGAAGTCAAGCCAAGCACTGGGTCCAGAGTTAACGTTCCGTTAAAGGAATTTTTGACGGGGTGTTACAAGAGGGGGGGGGGGGATAAGGGGGACACCTTTTTGCTTTTTGGTTAGTGGTGGTCTAAAGGTGGTGCTTATGTTAGGATCTCATGCAACATGTATGGTAATGGTGAATAAAAATGCTAGTATGTTGGCTCTTATTAATGGGTATTTGTCTTTCATATTAGTGGGTCATTAACTTATTAAAATTGGGCTAATTAAATGGTTCATTAGCTAGAGTAGGGTGGGCTAAAGTCCAATAAGGTAGAAAGTCCAACAAGACTAACTAGTGAGCATAAGTAAATTACTAAGCGTAATTAAGCAACTAATAACCCAAGTAATTGTCATTATAAAAATAACAATTAGTATTACGTAGTCATAATATTTCAATTATGACCAAAGTCAAACGTGTATCAAAATACATAGCTCGTTCTAAACGTCAAGTGACACTAACGGTCATAAAAGCATTCGGGGATCAAGTTAAGTAACTACGTACTTAATGGCACGTTGTAAGGTATTAACGAAAGTAATTAACATGAATTAAGATCCCAGAACATAATATAGCTCAGTACACACAAATACGCAGTTTCGTAAAAGTAATAAACACAGATACAAGTCGAAAAAGTCGGGTCGTTACATAGCTAAACCTTTTGGGTAAAGTGATTCAACTAGTTGGTCGTGTGTAGTCTCCATTATCCTTTTGTTTTTCTACGGGGAAAGAGTGAACGACTTTTCAACATAATTCAAGCAAACAACAAAACGCACAACTTAATTCTATTTCAAAACATGATTCAAAGAACCAAACTATTTGTCTATATTATATTGCAAGCACCTCTAACTTCATGGTTAGGACAACAAAAGAAAATCAAAAACAAAACAAGTACCTTAAATTCTTCCTCTTCATGATCACCTTTGATGGAAAGAAATATTTCTAATCTGTCTCCGTCAATACTCTTAACTACTCATCTGTTGCGCCAATTCAAAGGAAAACATTGATTTTGTAAATTGAAGTGAACTGAAGTAAATTTTTTTTACATCAGTTTGGGATCACCCAGAGGGACATGTTATCTCTCGTAGTTGCATAACTCACCCCAACAACTGACCTAGAGGAAACCGGGACCAATCCGAGAGCATGGTCAGTAAAACTCCCTATCCCCGCTGCCCCCACGCTAAACGAAAGGCGGTCTGGGTGGATACTTCAGGTTAGGGATCAGCCCAGCGGAGTCGAACTCCCCACCTCTCGCTAAGAGAGGCGCTAAGAGAGGCAAGCCACAACCAGTTGAGCTACAACTCAATGTTTAATGTTAAGTGAATACAAGTAATAAAAGTAATAATAGTTACGTGTTGAATGAATATCAACCGTCATGTAGATCTTGTGTTCGCTATAAGAGTTTTGTAGACATACTTATGATATAGATTATCTGACTGATCAATCGAAGTGACAAACCTTAACCGGGCTGAATGAGAGGAGCGAAAACAATCTAATTGATCAAACGAAGGGAAAAGTAATCCATTATATTTGCTTTAATGTGCGGAGCTGTGTTGATTTTTGACGGCGATTAAGGTTTTGATACTTTTAACCCCCACCAGACAAGGATGTTTCTACTCTAATTGCACCTTCTTATTTTTTATTATATATTTTTTATTTTTTATTTTCTTTTTTTGCAAATAAACAAAAACTTTATAGCAAAACTTAGTCTCGAAAAGAGACAAGACAAGAAACATACATAAAACATACGCGATCGAGGCTCAAAGACAGTAAAAAAACCTATCAAAGACATCGATCTAAAGCTAACTAAAACCAATCATCACCGTGGACCTAACAAACAACTAAAAAAATTCAAAAGAAACAAATGAAACTACAAAAGCCACCTCAAGACCACATAATCAATCACCGATGTTGTTGACGCCATTATTCACTTTAGTCTTAAACGAAAAGGTCGATTCAATTCCGAGCCCATCTGAATTTAAACCGCCTTTCCTGAATTCATCAAAAAAAAAAAAAAAAAAAAAAAACTGATATCATTTAAGTACTGTAGTTACGTAGTATTATTTTGTTGACCCAATACTATTTTGTACCCCCAGTGCATTTTGCAATAGCTTTAAATCAAACATTTTTGTGGTTTCTTCAATCTACAGATGAAAGATATTAAGACCATCTTTATCCCACGGGGCGTTTTGGCGTGTTGCTGGGTGGGGTTGGGTGCTTGATGAGCGTGCTAGTATACTGGTAAATAATTGAGTGAAGTGTTAAGTGGCGTATTAGGTGATGCGTTAAAATCTGATTGAAAATTGGGTGAAATAGTGGATAAAAAATAAAAAATAAAAAAAACTAACCAATCAAAAACAAGATAAATTGGAGCACGCTGGTTACCTTCCCGTGCACTTGGCACACACGCCACTAGCACACGACCCAACACGCCGCATTAGCCATGTGTTGGAGGCGTGTTGGGAGCACATACACCCCAACACGGGGCCGTTAAAGAAGGTCTAATGGTTTGCAGTTTATTTCATGATCATTTGTTTTGCCTATCTATCTATCTATCTAAAATTCTTTCAACAAGTGTACTTGGTAAATAGAAAAATGCAACAAGTAAATGAACATCACCTTCAGGAAGAATAACTTTGTTTATCTAATACATAAAACTTTGTTTATTCAAAGCTAGCTAGCTAAAAAAGAAATGTGTTACGATTAAACAACAACACAATTCAGATAACCATCTTACTCCTCCAAAGGGAGCCTCTTATCACTGATTATTAAATTAACATTATACACCAATTCCTGTTTCTTCAGCTTGGGAATAATTAACATCACTGCTCCATGGGGATCAACCTCGGCCTTAATATCACTACTTTTAAACATCTTAACTGGTAAATCTATATCTGGTAAATCAATCCAGCAAACATTCTTTATACGTGGATCGGTACTGTTGTTGCCTTCGATGAAGATAGTGCCTTTATCAACAGACACCTTCACGTCCTCCAGCCTCACTGGATTCAAAGGAATGATAAAGTAGAGGCCGTCCGCATCTTCCTTTTTACTGCTTGGTCTAACCACCTTCACATTATGTGGAAGAAAAATCCTCACCCTCTTTGAGAACCGACTTACTCTTCGAATTAATCGACTGAACAGATCTAAGTAATTTTTTGTTACAAATTTAATTAAGCATCAGTAACAAGAAATTACTAAACTTTTTTAAAGATAATTACGAATTTATAAAAAAAATTTACCTGCAGAAGCCAAATCATGGCGTTTTGGGGGCTCAGTAGAATAAAGGCGCAAACTTGCCGTGTTTATAAACTGAGACGTCACAGATGACGGTGGACAGAACCGGATAGAAGATCGGCAGGTCACCGCATGTTTTAGAACACGCGAACAAGCTACAAGCTTTAACATAATTGCTCCAACTTTAACAATTCCACACACAGTAATAAATTACACAAACGCCGAAATGAGAACTAAAATAGGATGAATTTGTCGTATTGTACAAGCCACTACAATCTACCAACCCTAATTTTGATTTTCTAAAGAATTGGGGATACCTGATAAATGGGCTCTTACATACATTCACCAGTTCACTAGTATTATTATAATATTATTATTATTTTTTCAAATGAATTGGGCCTTTCGGGGGTATGATGAAGTCCATTTCACAACTCTATAGAGTCTAATAAATCTCTAAAATGATGATGTATCATTAAGCTGAATTTTTATAATAATAATGTTATAATTATATATTAATTTAATTTAAAAAATAATATAAAATCTTTTATAAAAAGAAATATTAATCTCTCCTAAATTGTAATTCTATTTTTCTAAAAAAATTTAAAAGGTATTTATTATTATTAATTATTATTATTATTAAAAATATAAATATAAATACTCAACTTTGAGCGAACTTTATGTTTGTAAATATCAACGACAAGTTTCTTAGTCGTAATACGTGGTTCCACGAGACAATAAGCTAAATGACTTTAACATTTACATTCACTTAATACGTAAAACATATCATTAAACTGTTTCGTTTAAACAAACATGTATTTTCACGGGACATTTCACTAGTACATAATAATACAGAATACGAATACATACCAAAAATATCGTATTTAATTAAATTAAATTAAATGATTTATTCATAATCATCCCCATTCATCTCATTTTTTTTCTTCATATATATATATATATATATATATATATATATATATATATATATATATATATATATATATATATATATATATATATATATATATATATATATATATATATATATATATAGTGGTAGGATCAAGAGGAGTAACCAATCGGGGGAAGCGGGTTTAGATTTAGGATTTAGATTGAGTTTTTAACACGAACGATTTAGAGTTTAGGGTTTAGGGTTTAGGGTTTGGTGTTTTGGGTTTATGGAATAAACCCAAAAAAGGGTTTGGTGTTTTGGGTTTATGGAATAAACCCAAAATACCAAACCCTAAACCCTGAACTCTAAATCGGGCTAAATTTTTACTTCACAAAACATGAAAGAAAACGTTCACATTCTTCACGAACAATATTATCTTGAATGTTATTTTTGTCAATCGTTTTTCCGCCTAAATAATAACATTCATCACGAAGTGTCTTTTCTAAATGTTTATATTTTCGTGTGATCTTGATGCCGGAAAAAAAATTCCAAAAAAAAGAAAAAAAATTACTTCCCCCCGCTTCCCCCCGATTGGTTACTTCCCCAATGATCCCGCCCATATATATATATATATATATATATATATATATATATATATATATATATATATATATATATATATATATAATCAATAAGGAAGCACTTTTTCGAGGGGAAGGGGGAAGCAATTTTGTTTTTTCGTTTTTTGAAAAAACTTTGTTCACGAACATTATAGATTAGATGAAAATATGAACATTTAAAAAAGACACTTTGTGATGAATGTCTTTATTTTGGCGGAAAAACGCTCGACGAAAAAAATAAAAAACATTAAATGCATTGAATGTTTTGCTGCTGAGTTTATTTGCATCGTTTTGTTTTCATCTTGTGTGAAATGTTTTTTTCGAATTTAGCCCGATTTAGAGTTTATGGTTTAGGGTTTTCGGGTTTACTCTATAAATTTCCGATCAAATTTAAACTTAAATCTTATATGATTTCGACAAGATAAGCAAAGTCTGTAATGTTGAGTTACAAAATTTTAAAATTGTTTACATGAATTCATTTAACCTTTGACTATTCCCCATGACTTACGATACGATTGCTTGTAAATGGATATGTGTGGCGACCCGACAAAATCGTCATTGACGGCGCCGTTAACTTAGGTCCCGTTGCGTGGACGTAGTCCCTAAATGAGACGCGTTTGAACAAAATTATGTCGCATTCATTTGAAACGTATAAGACTTACAAAGTTTAGTTTACCAAACGGATCGACAACAAGTTTAAGTTTATAAATGTAGTAATGTATAAATGAAATAACTTGCGACATAATTAGTTGAAAATCACGGTTGCTATATGTCACACCCCCCCTAAATGGAACCAGGGGTAACTGTGACTAACTAATATCATAACACAAGTGTATAAGCGAGAACGACTCTAAAGGAGACGTTTTATTTATTAAATAAACAACGGAAGCATTATTCAAAGTTTTACATCATAAGAGTACAGTAAATGGGAAATGTCTAAATAACATGATAAATATGAATGATGGACTCCATGCAAGCAGCAAAGCATACATCAATCATCTAGAAGCAAGTAGCAGCTAGCTCAATCATCACCTGAGACAAAACATGCTTAAAGTGTCAACCAAAAAGGTTGTGTGAAATTCATAGGTTTATAAATAATATCCAAAGTTTTAGACCACAAGATTTAGTTTAAAGTTGATCAATATAGATATATCAATCTAAAAGTGTTGCTGTACTTTGTAATATCACTACTAAACAATTTACCCTATGACACCTTGTACTGTCAGTGTCGTGGAATCATTATTATGTAACCAAAGACCAACGGTCGAATGGTTAGAGACGTTACTCTCAATAGGCCTACTCACAATAATTAAGTTTGCATTTAAATGTAGCAATTAACGATATTAAGGTAAGGATTTAGCATGAATCAAAGCATGACAGCATAGTTAACAATTTAGTACTTGTGTCTAAGCGTAAAACAGTTAATAAGCATGTGTCTCACCCCAATAGTTGTAAAACAGTTATGAAACAGTAAAAAGTGGGGCTACGAAGTTCACCTTAAATAGCAGTTGAAGATAATCCATAAAGAAAAGAAATGACGGAAGTAAGTAACGGAGATCTCAACCTAGAGATATAACGTTTAGTCAGTTATATTCTAAAAAACAAAAAGTATGTTTATTAATATAAGGATTATATTAATAGTGACAATTTATAGTAAGAGTTTCTACTTTTGAAAAGTTTCCATTTAAAGCAGGTTTTTAGTTTTAGAACGTTTGGGTTATAATCCTCCACATTAAGACGTTGTACAACTTCGTCCAAACTTCGTTGCTATTAAGTAAGTCGGGATGACCAGATGTAACCGGGGGTCAGGAACTTTCAGTTGGACTATAAGTCTACAACCTTTCGTTTAATCCAAAACCTTATTCCCATTATGGCAACCTAGACATCATCCACGTTACCGTAAATAGCGGTGAGTTCGTATAAGTCATACGTTATCTTTTGATCATAACCTTCACCCATTATGTGAGTATAGAAATACGACATGTTTATGTATTAATAATATGATATTAATAAGTTTATTGTTATCGTATTAATAATTCGATTATCTTTATTATTTATTTAAGTGTATATAAGTTTAGGTTTATTATTATATATATTATTGTATTTTATGAATTAATAAAGTATATGTATGTATAATAGGGAAAAGAATTAATTAGTTATTATAAGTATTATTTTGATGTTTTATAATAATAGTAACAATATAATATTAATGTATTTAATTAGTTTAGCCGAATTATATACATATACGATTTAATTTGTTGATTAATTCCATTAGTCACCTAAAAATTATGTTCATAATTTTTATAACTCTAGTTAGGTATATGAATCAGTAGAAATATTTACAAAAATAATTTTTCCAAGTTTTTATATTTATTTCCATTTTTCTTTGCATATGTTCTCAGTTTAGATTAAATCAAAGTTAATTAGGTAATAAATATCAAATCGATCTAAATAAATAATTTTATATTTTTTACAGGTTCTATATTCTGTAAAAATGTTATAAAAATTATTAAATCAAATTTTATATCAAAATATTATTTATTTAATGTTTTCTAATTATTTAACCATTCTAATCGGCCTATAATTAAATAAATAGGAAAAACAATTTAAAATTAATTTTTATATTTTTTACAGTATCTAGTGATGCTACTAATCATATAAAAATTTTATAAAAATAGATTTAATACACTTTTGTATTTATTTTGTATTTTCTTTTTTATTTCTCTCGGTTTAGAATAATACAAAAGTAAATTCTATTTAAATACTAATCCACCCATTTATTTAATTTTTATAATTTTTACTTGTTTATAAAAATATAGTAATCTCAAAAAAAATTTATAATTATTTTTATTACTGTTTATATTTTATTACGAATTTTTCATAGTTTTCGTGTTTAATTAATAAGTAATTCGTAATTAAATATAAATTATATTCCAAAAATTCTAAAAATCATTTTCACATGTTCCTTAATATTTCTAACTAATTTTTATACAATTCTTACTGATCTTAATATTTTATATCATTTATATATATATATATATATATATATATATATATATATATATATATATATATATATATATATATATATATGGTTTTGATTAAAATATAGAATATATATATATATAAAATAGTAAATAAATTTTGATTTCAATTCTAATATTCTTTTTATGTTAATTTAAAGTTATGAAAATATTTTTTTTCCAGTTTTTAAGTACATATACTAATTTTTATTGATTTATAGTATATATATATATATATACTAACCGAAACAAAAATAAAAATAAATATATAGAACAACATATAAATTAATATTTTGAATTTAATAACTTATATGTGATTAATAGAATCTATAAAAATTATTTTTACTAATTTTAATGATTTATAACTATTTAATCCGATTTATATATTATTTTATGTAAACCGAAAGAAAAAAATGAAATAAAAAGAAGGAAAAGAAAGTACCTCAAATTTCTTCAAAATTTGGAGAGAAATATTTAGGAGTTGTGTGAAAAAATATATGAGTTTTAGGTTGGTATTTATAGGTAAAAATGGTTAGTGAAAAGAAAAAAATATAATAAAATAAAGGTGCCAATTTAAAAAAAAAACATGTTAAAAATGTTTTTAATAAGTTTTTGTCTTTGAAAATATTTTAGTCAAAATTCATGGGCTCATTATTTAATTGATAAAAAAAATCTTATTTTTTTTATAAGTTAAAAATATAAAAAATGATAAAAATAACTTATCATTTAATTAATTATTATGTTACTTATAGTTTTATATATAATACACATTAATATTAATATTAACTAAAGCTATTTTATATAATTAGTGTAAACTTTAGTTAACAAAACGTGTCGACTAAAAATAAATATTTAATCAACGTCGAATTTAATCATATATTACGTATGGATAACAACCCTAGGGGCAAATTAATCAATTCAAGTATGGAAATGTGAGGGTTGTTATAATACCTCCCCGTTAAAGAAAACTTCGTCCCGAAGTTTCAAGTAGACTTCTAAGATGCATCGGCGGTTGAGAAGAGGTGGGGATATTTCCGTTTCATTTGGTCTTCACGTTCCCAGGTATACTGGGGGCCACGCCGTGAATTCCAACGGATCTTAACAATGGGAATGTTGCTTTGTTTCAAGCGTTTAATCTCACTATCCATAACTTCTATAGGTTCTTCGATGAAGTGCATTTTATCATCAATGCGGAGATCATCCAAAGGAATAACAAGTGTGTCATCAGCAAGACACTTTTTCAGGTTCGAGATATGAAATACGTCGTGTACACTACTAAGCTCAGCAGGTAGTTCTAATCGATACGCCACGGGACCAATTCTCTCAGTAATCTTGAAAGGCCCAACAAAACGCGAACTTAGTTTGCTTCGTTTACCAAAACGAACGACGCCTTTCTAAGGGGATACTTTCAACATGACTTTATCACCAACTTGGAATTCCAAATCCTTTCGACGATTATCAGCATAGCTCTTCTGTCGGCTGCGGGAAGTTTCCAATCATTTCTTAATCTGTACGATCTTTTCGGTAGTTTCATGTATGATTTCAGGACCAGTTAACTGTCTGTCCTCTAGTTCATTCCAACATAGGGGTGATCTACATTTCCGTCCGTATAAGGCTTCAAAAGGTGCAACCTTAATACTTGAGTGGTAACTGTTGTTGTAAGAGAATTCAGCCAAGGGCAGATGCCTGTCCCAACCTTTGCCGAAGTCGATAACACAAGCACGAAGCATATCTTCCAATGTTTGAATGGTTCGTTTAGTTTGACCATCCGTTTGCGAATGATAAGCGGTACTCATGTCGAGTTGAGTTCCAAGAGCAGATTGTAAAGTTTTCAAGAATCTAGAAGTGAATCGACTATCGCGATCAGAAATGATAGAAATAGGGACTCCATGACGTGAGACAATCTATTTGATGTAAAGTTGTGACAATTTCTCCATCTTGTCAGTTTCCTTGATTGGTAAAAAGTGTGCAGATTTAGTAAGGCGATCCACTATGACCCAAATAGTATCATTGCCACTAGAAGTCTTGGGCAATTTAGTAATAAAGTCCATAGTGATACATTCCCACTTCCACTGCGGAATATCTGGCCGTTGAAGTAAACCAGACAGCTTTTGATGCTCGGCCTTAACTTTTAAACAAGTAAGACACTTGCTCACATACTCAGCAATATCAGATTTCAGATTAGGCCACCAATAAAACTCTTTCACATCGTGATACATTTTACTAGAGCCTGGGTGAATAGAATACCTAGTCTTATGTGCTTCATCTAAGACTAGTTCTCGAAGATTTCCAAAGGTTGAGACCCAGATTCGGTTATTAAAATACCGTGTTCCGTTTCCCTTGAGTTCAAGTTTCTTTTCAAGACCTTTTAGTCTCTCGAGTTGGACATTTTCTTCCTTCAATGCTTCAAGTTGTGCTTCGCGGATTCGAGTTGTAAGATTAGTCTGAATAACCATGTTCAAAGCTCGGACTCGAATAGGTTTATTACGTTCCTTTCGACTGAGAGCATCGGCAACAACATTTCCCTTACCGGGATGGTACTTAAGCTCACAATCATAGTCGTTTAGTAGTTCAACCCATCGCCGTTGCCTCATGTTTAGTTGTTTCTGATTTTAGATATGTTGAAGACTTTTATGATCGGTAAACACCGTGAATTTAATTCCGTAAAGGTAATGTCTCCATATCTTCAAAGCGAATACCACAGCTCCTAACTCCGGGTCACGTGTGGTATAATTCTTCTCATGTTTCTTAAGTTGTCTAGATGCGTATGCAATAACTTTTTGACGTTGCATCAATACACAATCGAAACCTTGATTCGAGGCATCACAATAAACTATGAAATCCTAGTCTCCTTCAGGTAAAGATAGAATCGGGGCTGTGGCCAATTTCTCCTTTAAAATCTTAAATGAAGATTCTTGTTCTTCAGACCATTCAAACTTCTTCCCCTTGTAAGTTAACTTAGTAAGAGGTTTCGCCAGAATAGAAAATCCTTTGATAAATCTTCGGTAATAACCAGCAAGTCCTAAAAATTGGTGAATATGCTTCGCATTCTTAGGCACTTCCCAGTTCTGAATAGCAGTGATTTTTGTAGGATCGACATGTATTCCTTCACTATTAACCACATGTCCAAGAAATTGAACTGTTCGTAACCAGAATTCACACTTGGAGAACTTGGCATACAGTTGTTCTCTCTTCAAGAGCTCTAAAATCAAACGTAGGTGTTGTTCATGCTCTTGCTCGTCCTTGGAATAGATTAAGATATAGTCGATGAAAACAATCACGAATTTGTCAAGACAAGGTTTGTATACACGGTTCATAAGATCCATGAATACAGCAGGTGCGTTTGTTAAACCAAAAGACATAACAAGAAATTCGTAATGTCAGTAACAAGTTCAAAAGGCAGTCTTGGGAACATCAGTTTCCTTAACTCTCAGCTGATGATACCATGACCTAAGGTCAATCTTCGAATAGATACTTGACCCTTGCAGTTGGTCAAATAGGTCATCAATACGCGGAAGTGGATAACGGTTCTTGATAGTTAACTTGTTGAGTTCTCGGTAATCAATACACATTCTCAACGTGCCATCTTTCTTCTTAACAAAAAGAACAGGTGCTCCCCATGGAGATGAGCTAGGACGAATGAATCCTTTCTCTACGAGTTCTTGTAGTTGGATGGATAATTCTTTCATTTCGGATGGAGCTAGTCGATATGGTGCCTTTGCAATAGGTGCAGCACTGGGAGTTAGATCGATTTGAAACTTGACTTGTCTTTGAGGTGGAAGACCAGGGAGTTCTTCAGGAAAAACTTCAGGAAATTCTCTAACTACCGGAACATCTTCAATTCGTTTCTCTTCTGGTTCGACTTCCTTAACATTAGCCAAGATGGCTTGATACCCCTTCATCATGTATTTACGGGTTTTGATACAAGAGATGATATTAAGTTTAGAACCACTCTTTTCTCCTTGTATGATTAGGGTTTCACCATTCTTAAGAGGAATATTAATGGTTTTATCACAACACATGATTGCAGCTCTCAACGGGGTTAGCCAATCCATCCCTACAACTACATCAAAGCTTCCTAATTCGACTGGCAGTAAGTCGATCTTAAAGTTTTTGTCGGCTAGAATCAGATCACAATTTTTATAAATGTTGTCTATTTTCATAACCTTACCGTTTGCTACTTCTACAAGGCGCTTGATTTCTAAGGCTTGTGGTTTTTCAGTGAATAAGGCACAAAATTCAGTAGACACATAACTTCTATCAGCACCGGAATCGAATAAAACAGTAGCATATCAATTGTTAACAAGGAACGTACCCGTTATAACTTCATCTTCCTCACGGGCCTCTTCGGTAGTCATGAGAAATGCTCTACCCTTAGCATTACCCGCTATTGCAGTCTTGTTCTTAGGGCACTGGTTTCTGAAATGCCCAACTTCCCCGCAACCGTAACAAGTAGGCACGGTTGGATTAGTCTTTGCAGCTGGAGTGTTGGTTGCAGGCAGCACAACCTTACAATTCTTGGTTAAGTGACCAATTTTCTTACACCTACTGCACTCAACAGTGCACCTCCCATGATGATGCTTATCACAGCGATTACATAATGGCTTTGTTCCAATATAACTACTTTTTGTAGCATCACTAACCCTTTTGTTTGAACCCTGACCCGAACTCTGAGCAGGCTCAAAATTCCTTTTATTATCAGCAGCTTTTACTTCAGTTTGCTTATTAGTGGCGAGCTTCCTTCTTTTCGCCATTACCAAATTTTGAGCCATCAATATCACACCATCGACGGTCTCCTTACCAGCAGCTATCACATTACCCTGAATCTCATCAGACAGACCTTCAACATAACGTTCAATCTTCTTGTGTTCTGTAGGTACCATGTCGTTGCACAATGTAGCCAACTCTAAGAAATGGTTGGTATAAGCCTCAATGTCAGTACCCTTCACCTTGAGTTCCCAGAACTCACTTTCCATTTTCTGGACCTGATTTCTCGGACAATACTTGTTCGTCATCATTCTTTTTAGGACAGTCCATGGAATGGCATTTGCAGCATCAAGTCCCACAGTTTGAGAGTATGCGGTCCACCAAGTCAGTGCACCGCCAGATAAAGATCCTGTAGCAAACTTAACGCGATTAACATCGGCACAATTGCACATCCAGAAAATAGATTCAAGTTTTTCGAACCACCAAGTTAGTTCAACCGGTCCCTCATTTCCTTTATAGCTTGGAGGTTTGCAGTTTGAGAAATCCTTGTATGAATAAGTTTTGGGGAGATTCTGTTGACCATTGTTGCCATTGCTGTGGTTGCCCTGGGCGGCAGCTAAAAGTATCTGAAATTGCTCGGCAGAGAGAGTGATGTTGGGAATAGTGTTGTTGTCGTTTGTTTTCGCACCACTAGTCATTTTCTTCAATACATAAATAAAGTATTAATTGAAGAGTTATGGTGCTATAAATATAAGTTTGCAATTATGATTCATAATAATCACACAACACACACATATAGATATGGTGAGATAAGACAAGATTTTTAAAAACAAACACTTGACTTTTATTAATAACGAATGGATAAATTATCCTTATTACACAGAAAACGATGAGTAGGCAAAGCCTTTATATGAAAAACACTTGATTTTTTTTTTATAACTAAGTTAGTTATGTTTAAGTCTCTTGGAGGGACTGGGGGTTTCAACAATAGGTGTCTCAGGTTCCTTCCTCTTTTGAGAGGGAGCTAAGACAACAGTGAACTCAGACTCCTTCTCGGGTTCAGATTCTTCTTCTTCTTCAATAATTTCCTCCATGATTTCTTCTTCATCATCATCCCCATCATAGTCAGCATCAATTTGGGATTCTCCAGCAGGTGGTGAATATGGTGGAGTAGCGGGCATATAGACTGGTGATGCAGGCGGTGTAGTCGGAACATAAACTGGTGATGCAAGTGGAGTAGCAGGTGCGTAAGTTGGTGAGTTGCCTGATCCTTCAGTTTCAGAATCAGAGATGATGATCGGATTACGTTTGACTGATCCTTCAGTTTCGGAGTCAGAGATGGTGATCGGATTATGGTTAGGCATCCTAAAAGAAAGAAGGAAAGAGAACTAGAATGATTCTAAGGATGACATAAAAGCATGAGGTAAGATATAAGGGAAAAGCACTTAAAACTAAGGCATGAAAGGTTATAGTCCTAAAGATTGCTAAGGTACCCTAACTAGCACATAAGGCACACATAAAATGCAATCCTGGTTCTCTACAACAATCCTGCTCTGATACCAATCTGTCACACCCCCCTAAATGGAACCGGGGGTAACTGTGACTAACTAATATCATAACACAAGTGTATAAGCGAGAACGACTCTAAAGGAGACGTTTTATTTATTAAATAAACAGCGGAAGCATTATTCAAAATTTTACATCATAAGAGTACAGTAAATGGGAAATGTCTAAATAACATGATAAATATGAATGATGGACTCCATGCAAGCAGCAAAGCATACATCAATCATCTAGAAGCAAGTAGCAGCTAGCTCAATCATCACCTGAGACAAAACATGCTTAAAGTGTCAACCAAAAAGGTTGAGTGAAATTCATAGGTTTATAAATAATATCCAAAGTTTTAGACCACAAGATTTAGTTTAAAGTTGATCAATATAGATATATCAATCTAAAAGTGTTGCTGTAGTTTGTAATATCGCTACTAAACAATTTACCCTATGACACCTTGTACTGCCAGTATCGTGGAATCATTAATATGTAACCAAAGACCAACGGTCAAATGTTTAGAGACGTTACTCTCAATAGGCCTACTCACAATAATTAAGTTTGCATTTAAACGTAGCAATTAACGATATTACGGTAGAGATTTAGCATGAATCAAAGCATGACAGCATAGTTAACAATTTAGTACTTGTGTCTAAGCGTAAAACAGTTAATAAGCAAGCATGTGTCTCACCCCAAAAGTTGTAAATCAGTTATGAAACAGTAAAAAGTGGGGCTATGAAGTTCACCTTAAATAGCAGTTGAAGATAATCCACAAAGAAAAGAAATGACGGAAGTAAGTAACGGAGATCTCAACCTAGAGATATAACGTTTACTTAGTTATGTTCTAACAGACAAAAAGTATGTTTATTAATATAAGGATTATATTAATAGTGACAATTTATAGTAAGAGTTTCTACTTTTGAAAAGTTTCCATTTAAAGCAGGTTTATAGTTTTAGAACGTTTGGGTTATAATCCTCCACATTAAGACGTTGTACAACTTCGTCCAAACTTCGTTGCTATTAAGTAAGTCGGGATGATCAGATGTAACCGGGGGTCAGGAACTTTCAGTTGGACTATAAGTCTACAACCTTTCGTTTAATCCAAAACCTTATTCTCATTATGGCAACCTAGACATCATCCACTTTACCGTAAATAGCGGTGAGTTCGTATAAGTCATACGTTATCTTTTAATCATAACCTTCACCCATTATGTGAGTATAGAAATACGACATGTTTATGTATTAATAATATGATATTAATAAGTTTATTGTTATCGTATTAATAATTCGATTATCTTTATTATTTATTTAAGTGTATATAAGTTTAGGTTTATTATTATATATATTATTGTATTTTATGAATTAATAAAGTATATGTATGTATAATAGGGAAAGGAATTAATTAGTTATTATAAGTATTATTTTGATATATTATAATAATAGTAATAATATAATATTAATATATTTAATTAGTTTAGCCGAATTATATACATATACGATTTAATTTGTTGATTAATTCCATTAGTCACCTAAAAATTATGTTCTTAATTTTTATAACTCTAGTTAGGTATATGAATCAGTAGAAACATTTACAAAAATAATTTTTCCAAGTTTTTATATTTATTTCCATTTTTCTTTGCATATGTTCTCGGTTTAGATTAAATCAAAGTTAATTAGGTAATAAATATCAAATCGATCTAAATAAATAATTTTATATTTTTTATAGGTTCTATATTCTGTAAAAATGTTATAAAAATTATTAAATCAAATTTTATATCAAAATATTATTTATTTAATGTTTTCTAATTATTTAACCATTCTAATTGGCCTATAATTAAATAAATAGGAAAAACAATTTAAAATTAATTTTTATATTTTTTTACAGTATCTAGTGATGCTACTAATCAGATAAAATTTTTATAAAAATAGATTTAATAAACATTTGTATTTATTTTGTATTTTCTTTATTATTTCTCTCTGTTTAGAATAATGCAAAAGTAAATTCTATTTAAATACTAATCGACCCATTTATTTAATTTTTATAATTTTTTCTTGTTTATAAAAATATAGTAATCTCAAAAAAAAATTATAATTATTTTTATTACTGTTTAATATTTTATTACGAATTTTTCATAGTTTTCGTGTTTAATTAATAAGTAATTCGTAATTAAATATAAATAATATTTCAAAAATTCTAAAACTCATTTTCACATGTTCCTTAATAGTTCCAACTAATTTTTATACAATTCTTACTGATCTTAATATTT
The DNA here is from genome assembly GCF_046630445.1 of Rutidosis leptorrhynchoides. Classification (NCBI taxonomy): domain Eukaryota; kingdom Viridiplantae; phylum Streptophyta; class Magnoliopsida; order Asterales; family Asteraceae; genus Rutidosis; species Rutidosis leptorrhynchoides. The sequence continues at coordinate 73,344,167 of NC_092335.1, forward strand.
TATATCATTTATATCTATTTTATATATATATATATATATATATATATATATATATATATATATATATATATATATATATATATATATATATATATATATATATAGTGGTTTTGATTAAAATATAGAATATATATATAAAATAGTAAATAAATTTTGATTTCAATTCTAATATTCTTTTTATGTTAATTTAAAGTTATAAAAATATTTTTTCCCAGTTTTTAAGTACATATACTAATTTTTATTGATTTATAGTATATATATATATACTAACCGAAACAAAAATAAAAATAAATATATAGAACAACATATAAATTAATATTTTGAATTTAATAAATTATATGTGATTAATAGAATCTATAAAAATTATTTTTACTAATTTTAATGATTTATAACTATTTAATTCGATTTATATATTATTTTATGAAAACCGAAAGAAAAAAATGAAATAAAAAGAAGGAAAAGAAAGTACCTCAAATTTCTTCAAAATTTGTAGAGAAATATTTAGGAGTTGTGTGGAAAAATATATGAGTTTTAGGTTGGTATTTATAGGTAAAAATGGTTGGTGAAAAGAAAAACAATATAATAAAATAAAGGTGCCAATTTTTTAAAAAAAGAAAACATGTTAAAAATGTTTTTAATAAGTTTTTGTCTTTGAAAATATTTTAGTCAAAATTCATGGGCTCATTATTTAATTTATAAAAAAAAATCTTATTTTTTTTATAAGTTAAAAATATAAAAAATGATTAAAATAACTTATCATTTAATTAATTATTATGTTACTTATAGTTTTATATATAATACACATTAATATTAATATTAACTAAAGCTATTTTATATAATTAGTGTAAACTTTAGTTAACAAAACGTGTCGACTAAAAATAAATATTTAATCAACGTCGAATTTAATCATATATTACGTATGGATAACAACCCTAGGGGCAAATTAATCAATTCAAGTATGGAAATGTGAGGGTTGTTATACTATAAATAGTGTAAGTATGTATGTATGCTTGACTCCAAGCAAGTAATCAGCGTGTATGCATGTATGCTTGACCCCAAGCAAGTATAAGTGTACAAGGAAGCATGTATCAAATAGCCATTCATGAACCTGAGAAAACATATAGAAAACTGTCAACAAAAAACGTTGGTGAAATCATAGGTGTATTGTAAACGTTGTTTTTGAACCACAAGATTTTGTATAGTTGATTATCCAAATCGTTTGTATTCCAAAAGTATGTTCGCGAGCACCCAATTATCAAGACTTAACTGTTTTGTACCCTGTTACGTAGTGTTAGAATATACACTAAACCCGAAAATATATTTCATCCGCTAACGGTAGCGAACCGTCCGAATGAGGCTCGTCAAGCCCATGTGATCACATAATATAATTTCTCGCTTACACCCTACAAGTGTAACTAATGATAATCGAATTGAGATTTTTTGTTCTAACTTGCTGTAGAATGTTTGTTTCCGTACTTGCGTTCAAAGCATAAAAGTATGATACGTATATGTTTCTCATCCCATGATTTAAAAGTATAAAAGTTGAAAAGATGGGACTATGATCTCACCTTGAGTGCATGAGTATAAAAGTACTTCACAAAGTAAACGTGTGCATGAAAGTTGCTAAGCCTTGACCTAAATAAGTAAGTTATATCAATTAACCGGTTACGACACACGGTCGGGCGAAATGTGTTCAATTAGTCATATGGCTCGTTACGACTCGAATATATAGCATGTGAATCACGTTGTCAAGTTTCATGCATGATCCAAATGTATAAGCATGTTAGGATGATTGCATAAGTATTTGGTAAAGTTTGACTAAAGGTCAAACTTGTTCAAAGTCAAAGTCAACGGGGTCGGGTTGGGTGTCCGACAATTTTCCCATGATGAGAAATCATATATGAGCATGTTATCCAAATTTCATGTTAATCGGAGTTGCGGTTAATCGAGAAAAGGATTTATGAAAAATAAAACAAAAAGAAAGTTTGGTGAGGGAGTGTGCGCGGCGCGCGCAGGAGTGCGCGGCGCGCGCAGTAGTGCGCGGTGCGCATTAAGGCGTGAAAACAGGTCAAATAAAATCTCAGGGGTTAAGCATTTGCACCCTCACATTTGCGCGGCGCGCATTACTACATGAAAAGTGTTGTTTGCTTAATTTTGTTAAGTCTCGAACCAAACTTCACCCATTCAAAATTAACGAATCGTAAACATTCAAAACACGTATCTTATATCGTTGGAAAGGTATTTTGACAAGGAATACAACTAAATACATATCATCAATCAATTTAATCATTTACAATAGCAAAAACCTCATCGAATGATCGTTAAAAGTTCATCATTCAAGTTTCAAGTTCGTAAAACGCATTTCATGATTCGGGAACTCAATTTATACATACAATATGCCGTTTCGTAGCTAATTACGCATACAATACAACTAAATACTGACAAATAACATTGCAAATCAATTAATGCATCAAATGTTCGTTTTAAGATCTATCAAACCCTAACTAAGAATCACAAAATCAATAATCAAGTTAATGTAAGGTTTTCATGTCATCCAACATACCAAAACGAAGCTAATGATGCTACTAACACTTTTAACACATAAGGTTTAACATCTAACAACATTTAGTCAACCAAAATCAAGGATTTAACAAACCCATTTCAAGTGTTCATGTTAGTTACTCAAAACATCAAAAACAAGCAAACAAATCACATATTCATGGTATAAACGAGCCATAGACACTAACTAACACCATTTCAAGTCTATAAAATGAATTAGAGAATTATAGAGTTTTTAGAAACTTTACCCCAAGTAGTGAGATTGGTACCAAAATGTAGAGGATGAAGAGAGGATTCCAAAAGTACGATTTGTTTTTATGTTAGCTTCTTGATTAGGATTTAGATGATGAATTAGTGATGAAGATCAAATGGTGGAAGTTTGGAAGTAAAAATGGAGAGAAAATGGAAAAGAAAAGAAAAATAATGGATGGTAGGGAGGGAGGTGGTTGACTAGTCAACCACTAGTTACCTCTTTCCTCACTTGAAAACATTAGCCCCTCGAGTTTGGATATGGGTGCGTGAATTAACCGAACGAATTATTTAAATACACTAGAGTAACGAGAGGTGTGATAATCTAATAACGGAAATATTAAGAACGTTAGTTAATGAAAAACACGAATTTAGATAACAAAAGATATTATCTAAAAAAAGACGGTGCTAAAAATAAATTTAACGGAAAAACGCGGGATGTTACATTACCTACACCTTAAAAGAAATTTCGTCTCGAAATTTGGTTGGAAGTAGTAGTCGTTGTTTCTTCCTCGAGATCTTGCATTGCAAATTCTACGAATAAGTGAAGGTACTTCCTTGGGCATTTCAACAAACTTGACAGTCGGGATTTTACGCTGTCTCAGAGTTTGGTTTCACGATTTATAGTTTCAACCGGTCCTCCTAGAAAGTGAAGTTTATCATCGATATTAAGCTCATCGGAAGGAATAACAAGTTCTTGTTCTGCAAGACACTTCTTTAAGTTTGATTCATAGAATGTAGGATGAACGGAGACTCAAATTGGTCGGAAAATCTAAACGTCTAGCAACGGGTCCAAAACGCCCCAAGATTTTAAAAGGATTAATGTATCGCGGATTTAGCTTTCTACGTTTCCCGAAACGGATTACACCTTTTCAAGGTGCAAATTTTAATATTACGCGGTCACTCACTTGGAATTCGAGAGATTTACGTCTAACATCGGCAGAGCTCTTTTGGCGACTACGGCCGTCTTGAGCCTTTCTCGGGTTAAAAGAAATTTCTCGGTTGTTTCATGAATGAGTTTGGGTCCGGTGGTTTGCTTGTCATCTACTTCGGTTCAACAATTAAGAAAACGTCAATTGCGGCTATATGAGTTCTCGAAAGGTGTGGCGTTAATACTTAATTGAAAATTATTGTAGTACTAGAATTCGGCTAAAGGCAAATACTTTTCTCAAGTAAATTTGAAGTTGATAACAAAAATTCGTATTACGGTTTCCAAGGTTTGAATCGTATGTTTGCTCGGTTCGTCGGGTTGTGGTTGATGTGTGGTACTCATGTCTAAACGTGGTCCCGAGGCTTTTTGTAAGGCACTCCAAAAATCTAGAAGTGAAACGAGAATCTCGATTCGAAACTAGGTACATTTCTTTAAGATATATTTGAACAAGTTTTTGTTTCTCAAGAAATTCGCGCCACGGAAGATTTATTGGTTTCCGAAAACGTTTGTTAGAGCAAGTTTCTTATCGGTTTCTGAAAAACGTTCGTTAGGACTATTCACCCTCGAGGCGAATACTAGCATAATGTGAAGAGTCTCTCTCTCCGTCGAGAATTTAGATAAAAGATTTCCTTACACGAGAGTACGAGTGTAATGCGAGAGAGATTTTCCGTCTCGATGTGAGCATAACAAGCATATTGTAGTTCGTCGATTAAAACTGTGCAAAAACGAGATAGTATACGCGTGTAACATATGTTTTGAAGTTGAAAGATTTGGTCATTCGTTTAGAAGCATAAATATGATTTGGCAATATCAAGATGTGTCCCTGGTATGGTTGTTATCAATATTCTCAAAGTTTTCAGATGGCAACAAGCAAAAACAAAGTCATGTACATGGCACATGATGGTGATTAGGTTGATTGAGTCCAATCACCATCGCGAGTCATTAGAACTTTGGTATGACTTACCATAATATAACTACGTTGATCGAGTGTTGTTATATTACGCTAACTCATACCTCCATTCCCACATCACTCCATAGAATCAAGTTCGTGTAATCGTGAAGATTTAAAATGAACAAAGTGTAACTACGTCTCTAACGTGACTCGTAGAGGAAAGTGTATAAACGATTGATCACGTTAATGCGATTCAAGTCAAACAATAATATCTTTAGGTACGAAAGGAGTAATGAATTATGATAACGAGTAGTACGCAACTGTAGTGATAAGTAGTGATGACGGTACTCATCTAGAGTAGTGGTGGCCGTAACAAGAAGTGGTAGATAGTGAAGATCACCGGTGAAAACTTTATAGCACCCGTGGATAGTAAGCTGGGACGGTGGTGAATAACAACTTGGGATACAAAGTTCCCGAGCTAGTATAACTAATGAAGTCGTCGTCATCCTTACGCGTATGAATCTTGAATTTACGTGTGTTACCAGAAAGTGACAGATTACGAGTTCGCATGAGGAAAATTTGGTACCATTAAGAAGTTCACCTAAGAAAGATTCAAGTATAAATGCACAAGTAGTCAAGTAAGTGCTACCTATAGCAAATGCAAGTCAGAATGCAATGATTAACTATCCGATTATAGTCTAGATTCACTAATGCGTCCTAATGACTCTGTCAGACACACTAATGCACATCCTAGATCCCTACAACCAACACTCTGATACCATCTGTGGCGACCCTACAAAATCGTCATTGATGGTGCCTTTAACTTAGGTCCCGTTGCGTGGTCGTAGTCCCTAAATGAGACGCGTTTGACCAAAATTATGTCGCATTCATTTGAAACGTATAAGACTTACAAAGTTTAGTTTACCAAACGGATCGATAACAAGTTTAAGTTTACAAATGTAGTAATGTATAAATGAAATAACTTGCGACATAATTAGTTGAAAATCACGGTTGCTATAAATAGCGTAAGTATGTATGTATGCTTGACTCCAAGCAAGTAATCAGAGTGTATGCATGTATGCTTGACCCCAAGCAAGTATAAGTGTACACGAAAGCAAGTATCAAATAGCCATTCATGAACCTGGGAAAACATATAGAAAACTGTCAACGAAAAACGTTGGTGAAATCATAGGTGTATTGTAAACGTTGTTTTTGAACCACAAGATTTTGTATAGTTGATATTCCAAATAGTTTGTATTCCAAAAGTATGTTCGCGAGCACCCAATTATCAAGACTTAACTGTTTTGTACCCTGTTACGTAGTGTTAGAACATACACTAAACCTGAAAATATATTTCATCCGCTAACGGTAGCGAACCGTCCGAATGAGGCTCGTCAAGCCCATGTGATCACATAATATAAGTTCTCGCTTACACCCTACAAGTGTAACTAATGATAATCGAGTTGAGGCTTTTTGTTCTAACTCGTTGTGGAATGTTTGTTTCCGTACTTGCGTTCAAAGCATAAAAGTATGATACGTATATGTTTCTCATCCCATGATTTAAAAGTATAAAAGTTATTGAAAAGATGGGACTATGATCTCACCTTGAGTGCACGAGTATAAAAGTACTTCACAAAGTAAACGTGTGCATGAAAGTTGCTTAGCCTTGACCTAAACAAGTAAGTTATATCAATTAACTGGTTATGACACCCGATCGGGCAAAATGTGTTCAATTAGTCCTATGGCTCGTTATGACTCGAATATATAGCATGTGAATCACGTTGTCAAGTTTCATGCATGATCCAAATGTAAAAGCATGTTAGGATGATTGCATAAGTATTTCGTTAAGTTTGACTAAAGGTCAAACTTGGTCAAAGTCAAAGTCAACGTGGTCGGGTTGGGTGTCCAAAAATTTTTCCATGATGAGAAATCATATATGAGCATGTTATCCAAATTTCATGTTAATCGGAGTTGCGGTTAAGCGAGAAAAGGATTTATGAAAAATAAAACAAAAAGAAAGTTTGGCCAGGGAGTGTGCGCGGCGCGCGCGGCGCGCATTAAGGCGTGGAAACAGGTCAGATAAAATCTCATGGGTTAAGCATTTGCACCCTCACATTTGCGCAGCACACGCAAGGATGCGCGGCGCGTGCAAGGATGCGCGGCACACATTACTACATGAAAAGTGCTGTTTGCTTAATTTTGTTAAGTCTCGAACCAAACTTCACCCATTCACAATTAACGAATCGTAAACATTCAAAACACGTATTTTATATCGTTGGAAAGGTATTTTGACAAGGAATACAACTAAATACATATCATCAATCAAGTTAATCATTTACAACAACAAAAACCTCGTCGAATGATCATTAAAAGTTCATCATTCAAGTTTCAAGTTCGTAAAACGCATTTCATGATTCGGGAACTCAATTTACACATACAATATGCCGTTTCGTAGCTAATTACGTATACAATACAACTAAACACTTACAAATAACATTGCAAAGCATTTAATGCATCAAATGTTCGTTTTAAGATCTATCAAACCCTAACCAAGAATCACAAAATCAATAATCAAGTTAATGTAAGGTTTTCATGTCATCCAACATACCAAAATGAAGCTAATGATGCTAGTAACACTTTTAACACATAAGGTTTAACATCTAACAACATTTAATCAACCAAAATCAAGGATTTAACAAACCCATTTCAAGTGTTATGCTAGTTACTCAAAACATCAAGAACAAGCAAACAAATCACATATTCATGTTATAAACGAGCCATAGACACTAACTAACACCATTTCAAGTCTATAAAATGAATTAGAGAAATCTAGAGTTTTTAGAAACTTTACCCCAAGTAGTGAGATTGATACCAAAATGTAGATGATGAAGAGAGGATTCCAAAAGTACGATTTGTTTTTATGTTAGCTTCTTGATTAGGATTTAGATGATGAATTAGTGATGAAGATCAAATGGTGGAAGTTTGGAAGTAAAAATGGAGAGAAAATGGAAAAGAAAAGAAAAATAATGAATGATGGGGAGGGAGGTGGTTGACTAGTCAAGCACTAGTTACCTCTTTCCTCACTTGACAACATTAGTCCCTCGAGTTTGGATGTGGGTGCGTGAATTAACCGAACGAATTATTTAAATACACTAGAGTAACGAGAGGTGTGATAATCCAATAACGTAAATATTAAGAACGTTAGTTAACGAAAGACACAAATTTAGATAACAAAAGATATTATCTAAAAAAAGATGGTGTTAAAAATAAATTTAACGGAAAAACGCGGGATGTTACAATATGCATATATTTAAATTATATATATATATATATATATATATATATATATATATATATATATATATATATATATATAGTGGTAGGATCAAGAGGGAAGTAACCAATCGGGGGGAAGCAAAAACTTTTTTTTTTCGTTTTTTGAAAAAACTTTGTTCACAAATATTATAGATGGGATGAAAATATGAACATTTAGTAGAGACACTTTGTGATAAATATTTTTATTTTGGCGGGAAAACGCTCGAAGAAGTAATATATAACAATTATAATGTTTTTCGAGCGTATGTTGAGGTTTTAGATATTGGGGTTTAGATATTAGGGTTTAGATATTAGGGTTTATAGGGTTTAGATATTAGGGTTTAGAAATTTAGGGTTTAGGGTTTAGATTTAGGGTTTAGATTTAGGATTTAGATTAAGTTTTTAACACGAACGGTTTAGAGTTTAGGGTTTAGGGTTTAGGGCTTAGGGTTTGGTGTTTTGGGTTTAGGGCTTAGGGTTTAGGATTTAAAACTTTTTATATTTTACTTGGGGTTGGGAATGATTAATTAATGTAATATTTATTTAATAGTTAATGACCAAATTATATACCATAATAACCAAAATAAATAAAGATACTTAATTTAAAAATTTTGGAATTTTACTGAGAACTTTTATCCACCACTAAATAACAACGGAGTACATTATAATGTTCCGTGTAAAATGTCGGTAGAATGAAAACAAGAAATCAGGCTGCTATACTATTTACGTACACTGTTTATGCACGTTCTTTTTAACAATTTATGATTCACATTGATTAGTAAATTATTATTATTAAATTGAATGAGATTACTGTTTTGATTGTCTGTCTAAAATTCTATATATAGATTACATATACAAAATGCATTCATGAACCATCAAACACCCACCATCACTTGAATCACCAAAACCCATGCCAACACCCTCTTCAACCTTTGAACAACCTCCATCACCTACACCATCACTCTCGATCATCTGTCACCACCCTAAAATCCTACGGTTAACCATCATAACAACCACCCTTGTAAACGACCACTAACCACCTTGCTTTTCTCTTCGGTTTATCGAGCCACAATCACACACACACACACAACATCTATGTTCCATCTATATTTCCTGTCTTCTAATTCGGATACTACCCAACCCTACGAATCCATCTATTTCCTATCAACAACCTACATATATTATAATATATATATATATATTGATACATATGCACATAGTGCAAATCACCAATCCATATTCTTCTTCTTCATATCACTTCTTTCATCACCACCAAACTAGGTTCATCCCAGCTGCCATCCGCCACCATCGGCTACCACCTTTGGTCACCTATATCATCACCTTCATCATCTTCAAGCCCCCACTTCACCTCCTACGTAAACCATAACCACCACTTACAATCACACCCGGAACCAATATATGTAAACTGCTAAACTGTTTTATGTTTTGATCGTCTATACACACCACCATGAACGACCAACACCTAAAATCTCTCTCATTCTCTCTCTCTGTAACAGATTGAAACCCGGGCTAGTTGTAAGTGGACTATTTTTGCCCTTAGGGTTTGTGCTTAGTCTTAAGTGCTTTTTATTTTAATTATTTTATTAGTGTTTTATTACAATTGTGTTGTGACCAGTTTGTGACAAGGGTCCCAGAACATGTTTGTTTATTTCAATTGGACCTCGTTTGGGTTACCTAATCTTGTGCAAAAGGTATCAGATAACTGGTAAATACCCGTGTGTTGTACAGTGTGAGAATTAAACCCAATTAAGTAACTAGTGTACTTCTTTTTCTTTCCATTTCTAGAAAATTCACTAAATGAAACAACCCAACCCGTATTCCAAGCAATAAATTTTTTTTTTAATGATGCACGTTTACGCCCCAATTAACGATGTAAACCATTCCCCAAGTTCCATTTAAAACATACAACAATCTAAATGTTTACAAAAGGCACGAAGGCCATTAATTAAGTTTAATACAAGTTCGACCCATTAAAATGATAGTTTTAATCCAAACAACACTTCGAGCATGATATGGGGCTAAACTACCTAAAACGCTAGGCCAACTTCAAAAGCTTCAACAAGCAACATCAAGGGACATCTAGTGCCCAACAACCCCTTTGCCCTTATTTGCACCTGCATCTAAAAACATAAACAACGAGAGGGGTAAGCTAACGCTTAGTGAATGCAATAATTATACATGTTCATATATAACCTACTTACTTGCAATCACTTACAAATACCTCATACGAGCTAGCAATTCGACAAACATGCAAACATCATGCATAAACTACTATCCACAATTCACAAGAAGCTAGCAACCAACAATAGCATATAGTTCATAATTTAATATGCTAAATACACATTCACACATCCATGGTTACCCGATCATACAAGGGAACGGTACTCGAAAGACCGTCGGAGTTCATAACATCCATTAGTGTTACTTAAACACCGCGTAATCACTAATTTCCCCCGGGTGATGTCTTAAACACCGCGACTAATTCACCCTCATGACAACGTGGCGTCTTAAACACCGCGATGAATCCACATGTCAATCAAAACAATGAGTGGTGTCTTGAACACCGCGACAATTCCACTCCCATGACAATGTGGCGTCTTAAACACCGCGACAATACCACATGTCAATCAACCATGAGTAGTGTCTTAAACACCGCGACAATACTACTCGTTACTTAGAATGTGGTGTCTTAAACACCGCGACAATGCCACATTCATACTATGCAAATAAATACATTATATACGTACACGCATAATTATTCCACTCACCTTAACACCTCGGTGGTGATTTAATGCTTCCGAATGCTTCAAAGCAAGTACCTATTACATAATTACACATTTAATTACACAACTAGTGGAATTAACCACATTACACATACTTGAGCATTTAATGACCCGATTCGCATTAAATGACTCAACCGCAACAAAACCGCCCTTAATTAGCCAAGACCCAACTTTAATCACTAAAGCTAGTGAATTAAAGTTTACTAACTTCAATTAACATAACTTAGGGTAATTCATACCCATTTCACCCAAACTAGGTCAACATTACCCATTTGACCCATTATAACACTCACACTTACAAACTTAGTCTAACATGACCCAATTAACATCTCTTTCAACTTTAAACAAGTGTCTTGATGCTTAACAACACAATTTACACTTAAAATTCTCATTAAACAAGACCAAACCCTAGATTACATCTATTTAGGGTTTTCCTTTCATCACATGACCCAAGTTCACCCATTTTAACCCCAAATGGGTCATACAAGTCTCTAATGGCCAAAATCCTAACCATAAACCAATTAAAACTCAAATAATAGAGTTAAGACTTACCAAGACTACCAAAATGTAGCTAGAGACGCAAGGAACAACTTTAACACTCGGACTTGGACAAGATTTGGCCTTCTTCCCTTCCAAAATGAGCTCCCTCACTCTAAAACTCAATCTCTCTCTCTAGATTTGATTTTAATTAAATGAAAATGTGAAGAATGAGTTTTGGATAAGCTTGAACCAGCCTTTGACTCCCAAAACCGGCCACCAAGTGAAAAGACTAACATACCCTTCTTTTAAATTACAAAATAAAAAGGTATGCTGATTCAGGGGTGTGCGCGCCGCGCACACTATATACGCGCCCCGCGCACCAAGTGTAATTTGTGTGAGCCGCGCACCTATAATGCGCGCCCCGCGTACCAAGTGTAAATTCTGTGAGCCGCGCACATGAAAGTGCGCCCCGCGCACCTAGTGTAATTTTTGACTGGTCACTTTTTCTTCATACGTGCGCGCCTCACACCCTAACAAGCGCACCTCACACATTCTAGACTTCGATTTTTGGACATTTTCTTGCACTTTTAACCAATCGAACTTATACCCACAACCTTTATAACCCGCGATAACATAAGAGCTTCAAAATATAGGAAAATAACACAACTTTCGTGATAAACACTTTAAACTATACATAATTTATCACGGTTAATATTAAACGTTTACAAGGTAAAAATACGCACCTTAAGTCATATATAAGAAAATTGGGATGTTACAACTCTCCCCCACTTGAATCGGAGCGCGTCCTCGCGATCCAAGCCGCATGACAAGCCGGGAGATAAACCAAAACAAACTCTTCGGATTCCCACGTAAATTCGGAACCCTTTCGATGTCGCCATTGCACCTTGAAAGTTCTAACTTCTTTGTTCCGCAACATTTTAACCTTCTCATCAAGGATTGCAATCGGCTCTTCGGCATATTCTAACTTATTATTCAAAGTAATCTCATCTAACGGCACCCAAGTCGAGTCAT